>NW_022881285.1:0-257507 GCF_004382145.1 Drosophila mauritiana | reverse complement strand
AGGGTTAGAAGAGCAGTTAACCGCTAACAAAAATGAGGTAGAAGACTATAAGATCCAAACAATTGACCGAACCATAAAATGCGAAACTACATTAGAGGTAATTAAATCCTTACCAAAGTTCACAGGTGAAATAACCCAATATATAGGCTTGGGGAGAAGCGGCGGAAACCGCAATGAGTCTATATAAAATTGAAAGTGAACAATATTTTATCGCTTTAACAATTTTACGTAATAAAATCATGGGAGCAGCACACGATGCTCTAACCAACCATGGTACCGTTTTAAACTTTCAAGCAATTCTTTCCAGATTGGATTTTATTTATACCGATAAAAGACCAATCCATATACTCGAATCAGAATTAAGCATCTTAAGACAGGGACGCATGACCATTACAGAATTCTACAACGAAGTAAACAAAAAAATGACGTTACTCATAAATAAAACTATAATGACTTATGGAAAGGACAGCCTTATAACCAAGGAAACAAATAAAACAATTAGGAGCAACGCTCTAAGAATTTTTATTTCTGGATTAAACGGTTCAATCTCAGAAAGACTCTTCTCTCTTAACCCACCAGACTTGCCAAATGCTTTGGCAAAGTGTCACGAATTAGAGTCTAACAACTTTAGAGCTCAATTTGCAATGAGGTATAATGGATTTAGGAATGAAAACAAAAATCAAGGAAACAACCTTAGATTTGCCTCTAGACAGATTAATAATACACCAAATAAGATAAATAATAATTGGCCGCAAAACGGGAACTTCGGAGCGAATAACAATTGGAATTTTTTAATAATAATTCCAAAGATCAACCACCACCAGAACCTATGGAAGTAGACGGCTCCATAAGAGTTCAAAATCGTCCGTATAAAAATTATAATCATCCTAGGAATAATAACAACCAGTGGAATTATAATAATAACCGACACAACTTTAATAATAATTTCCAAAGAAATAGTTATAATCAATACCCAGCGCAAAAACACAACACAAGCGCAGGTCATGTAAATCAGTCCGAAAACACACCCCCGATAAAACGGGAATCAACGGGAACAGTCAACCAGCCAGCTCAAAAAAACAATGAGAGTAAATAATATCAACGAGGGCCATTTTTTAGATCAGCACCTTACAGAGGAATCAATACACAAAAGAGTATCTACAGTTCATGGATATTCAATCATAAAATATTATCATTTGATAAATATATTTTGGGGAACAATATTTATTCTATGAAATTGAGGGTTTAGAATCTGATCTATTAATTGGGTTCAATTTGTTAAGAAAGATTGGAGCTAAATTAGATATCGAGAAAGGAATCATGGAGTATAAGGGAAATAAAGAGAAACTCGAATATTTTGACGAGGATAAAAACGATTTGTGTTTAATTGAGGAAAAAAGTATTCTTCCATTAAAAGAATATATAATTAAAAATATTTAGATGAGCAAAAGGTATATATAAAACCGAAACGGTAATTGCTGAAGGCAGTTTATATAGCTTGGGATCAATGAATCCTGAGCACGACGACGTTGAATTATCCGTCATTAATAAAACTAATAGTTCGGGATCTGAAAATCCTGAGCACGCCAGCGTAGATTTATCCGCTAATAAACAATATATCAGTTTGGGATTGAAAAATCCTGAACAAGACGACGATGATAATTCCGTCAGTCTTAAATCAAATAGCTTGGAATCCACAAATACCGAGCACGCAGTCGTTGAGTTTTCCGACAAAGAAAAAATTCATAACCTAAATATAATTTCAAATCAAATAAAAGATTTTGAAAATAAAGTTATGAATAAAATTGAAAAGGAGCATTCTAAAATAAATACGCAAATTCCTTTTCGTACCGATATTCGAGGAGAAATAAATACAGTCAATGACAGAGCAATTTATAGCAAGCAATATCCTTATGCCATGTCGGTCTCAGATTTCGTTAATAATGAAATCGTTAGAATGCTAAAAGAACAAATTATAAGACCAAGTAGAAGCCCCTACAATTCACCAGTCTTAGTAGTGCCCAAAAAAGGTCAAAACGAAGATGGATCTCCAAAACATCGATTAGTTATTGACTATAAAAAATTAAATGAAAGCACAATACCTGACAGATATCCGATGCAAGATCCGTCTGTAATATTATCTAACTTAGGGAATTCAAAATATTTTTACAAGAATTGATCTGGAATCAGGATTCCACCAAATTTTAATGAAAAATTCAGATATTGAAAAAACAGCTTTCTCTATAAATAACGGAAACTTTTAATTCTTACGTATGCCATTTGGGTTAACAAACGCCCCTAGAATATTTCAAAGGGTAAAAAAGGGTGTTCACGCCGGAAGGGCGCAAACAGTTGAGCGGCAGTGTAAGCGGCCAATGCTTGCACTCAAAGCTCCTCCACGGCTCGCAAGCACCGCTGCTCGCGCTCTCCTTCTCTCTCTCGCTCTCCTCCCTTTCCGCAAGGTATTCACCTCTCCGCGGTCCCGCGGTATTTCCACTGTTAGTGTTAAGGTAGTCTAATTTACAAGTGCGTGAATAAAGAACGAAAATTTGAAGTCGATCCCGGCGTTTTAATTTCTGGAGGAATCAGCAGCAGCCGCAGCAACAACAACACAAAATTTTCCGCCCTCTCCATTTCATGGTCCTTCGAGCCGGATAAATCCTGATCCTGCCAGCGCTCCTTGCGGAAAAAATCAAGATAAGTACGGCTTTAAATCCTATTCCGTCCGTGGTCGCCATTTTCGTTTTTCCAACGGCGTTCATTCTTTCCGTCCATCCGTACAAGTGAAAAGTGAAAATATATAAGTACATGCGCCCAGCCACCGTGATTACTTTTTTTTAAGTGCATAAACAAGCACTTTGCCAATACCGGCCCCCTAATTCGTCTCACGGTGATCCGCTGGTATCCAAGCGCATATACATATATATATATACACTGTCCAAAATTCACTATTATCGTCCGCTGCTAAACTGCTGTTTTTTGCCTCATTAAAATACACAAACCACAAATCAACTAAAATTAATTCAAAATTTTACATACACATAAAATATACATACACATATACATCACACATATACATACATTGCGCAGATTATCTGTTAACCCCAAAGAAATTATTTACCTAAGTTTTGATTGTTTCCCGTCGGCAAATCCATACCACAAATAAAATTTATTCCAAGTGCCGACGCGGAAAAGGCGTTTTATTTTGCATCAATGTAATAAATAATATAAGAACAAATTTTATGTCTAAACTCCAAAATAATACATATTCACATACACACAGTCGCGACTTACATAGACTTGCCAAGTGCAAGTTCTTTCGTCTCCTCTTTGTTCTTTATTGCCCTGACAAAAACCGGCGCATAGCGACGAGAGAATACCCTACAATCGAAATATAAAATACAAAATTTAAAAAAAAAAACTGATTATTTAATAATTATTTAAGCCAAATAATAATTTTTTTTACAAGCTATTTCTGGCTCCTATTTCTGGTTCCTAAATTAAAATAATAAAATTGTCGCGATTGTGGTCCTAAATCCGGTAGCTATTTTTATAAATTCAAGTTTATAGCTATTTTCTATATATTAGCTATTCTTTTCGGGATTTCCAGTCGTAGCGATTTTTATAAATTCCAGCTGGTAGCTATTTTTTAGCTATTTTTCCAGAAATTGCAATTTATAGTTTTTTATAAATTTGAGCTACTGTTTTTCTAGACTCCAATATAGCTATAGACTTCACTCTAGCTTTTTTGTGAATCCTCCTAGCTATTTTTTCACACTGAGTTTTAGCTATATGAAATCCGGTAGCTCAAGTTTATAGCTATTTTCTATATTAGCTATTCTTTTCGGATTTCCAGTCGGTAGCGATTTTTATAAATCCTTGGCTATTATCCAGACTCCAGCTGGTAGCTATTTTTAGCTATTTTTCCAGAAATTGCAATTTATAGCTTTTTTTATAAATTTGAGCTACTGTTTTTTCTAGACTCCAATATAGCTATATCTTCTTGTGGACTTCACTCTAGCTGTTGCTTTTTGTGAATCCTCCTAGCTATTTTTTCACACTGAGTTTTAGCTATATGAAATCCGGTAGCTATTTTTTATAAATTCAAGTTTATAGCTATTTTCTATATTAGCTATTCTTTTTCGGATTTCCAGTCGGTAGCGATTTTTATAAATCCTTGGCTATTATCCAGACTCCAGCTGGTAGCTATTTTTTAGCTATTTTTCCAGAAATTGCAATTTATAGTTTTTTTTATAAATTTGAGCTACTGTTTTTTCTAGACTCCAATATAGCTATATCTCTTGTGGACTTCACTCTAGCTGTTGCTTTTTGTGAATCCTCCTAGCTATTTTTTCACACTGAGTTTTAGCTCCTAGCTTCTAGCTATTTTCTATATTAGCTATTCTTTTTCGGAATTTCCAGTCGGTAGCGATTTTTATAAATCCTTGGCTATTATCCAGACTCCAGCTGGTAGCTATTTTTTTAGCTATTTTTTCAGAAATTGCAATAAACTGAATTTTAGCTATATTGTACTTCATTTAAGCTTTTTTCCAGTTGATTTAAGATCTATTGGGGCCTTATTTCACAAAAATTGGGATTTTTTTTCCTTCGTGCTCCAATCTCCAGATCCCAATTGCAACTTTCTCCCGAATTCCGACGGGATCCTTTGTCCATCCAGATTTGGATGCCCTCTGGGTCTGGTTCCTTTTCAATTCCACATTTTTTGCGGCGTGCAGGCCTTCTTGACTTCCTTCTCCTAGGGCATAGCTGAGCAGCCCTAGAGGGAGACAAGAAAAAGACACCCGCACCTGGAAAGAACAAAAGTTCAACCCGCAATCTCCGCTATCCACTCGCGGTAGGCCAGCACCAAAGTCCGTTAGTCCCAGGGTCAAAAACCGCGACTCCCACTCCGAAACAAAGGTTGTGCCATCGACCAGTTCGAAGACAACTCCTAGGTTGGTAATTTCCCGACCAGTGACGCGAGCGTCTAGTGGAGTCTTCTCTATCGAGAAAATCCGAGAGTCCCTCCGCTGTCGGGATTGATTTCCTCCGCGTCACACGCTCTACCACAAAGAGAATGGCATCCTCTGAGCAGCCGACGCCCGCAAACGCAGCGTTGCCATAAATTCATCGCCGTCAGCGATCGCGTAAGCCTTTTCGAAGCGAAGATCAACACTCCAGATCAAGCCTCTCCGTCCCAACACACGTTACAAGTCCGTCTGCAACAGGTGCGAGCCTTATGGGACAAAGTGGAAAGAGAGTACGAAACATGCTCTGACCTAATGGCCCAAGAAGGATCGCTCGACACAGTGCCTATTCTCCAGGCCAAGTATGACTACTGCTACTCAGTATACGAGTCATGTGCAGCACAAATTGGCGAAACAATCGACAGAGCAACGCCTCAAGTCGCGCAAGCACCCTCTCAGCCGCTAATTTCGTCCGGCTGCCGCTTACCTCCATGCGACACGGAAGTCTTCGATGGCGACTACCTCCGATGGCCCACTTTCCGGGACCTATTCACGGCAATTTACGTAAACAACCCCAGGCTGACTCCGGTCGAGAAGCTATTCCATCTCCTCACGAAAACAAGTGGCGAAGCAAAAGCCATCGTGGCGAAATCTCCTCTCACGAATGATGGTTTTGCTTCGGCGTGGGAGGCGCTGCGAGATCGGTTCCAAAATAAGCGACTTTTAGTCAACAGCCAGCTCAAGCTTCTTTTTAACTTGAGTTCAATTTCGCAAGAATCTGGTCATGCTTTAAAAGAGCTACAATCCACGATTCAGGGGTGTTTAACAGCACTAGCGCATTCCCAGGTATCCACAGAAAACTGGAATTGTCTCTTGGTTTTCCTTTGCGCGAGCAAACTGCCCAAGCAGACCCTGTCCTTATGGGAACAGTCGCTAACTACCAAATCCGAGATCCCAGCTTGGGAAGAAATGAATGCCTTCCTGAGCGAAAGGTATCGGACATTGGAAGCCATCGAAGATATGAAACCGACTCAGGCGGTTCCAAAAAGGCTTCAATCCTTCGAGACAAAGGTCAGCACCAAACAGAAAGGGTGTGACTTATGTTCTAAGGAGAACCATCCGGTAAGATTGTGCCCGCGTTTTCTTCAAATGTCTGTTGACTCGCGCTGCGGCTATATAAAAAAGAAGCAGCTATGTCTGAATTGTTTTGCCAGAGGTCACCAGCTACGTGACTGCACAAGCACACACAGCTGCTTTACATGTAAGGGCAGGCACCATACGCTGCTGCATCGCAGCCCCCCAAATTCCGGAAAATGCGAGTTCCTCAACCTCGCCCCCTACACAGCAACCTCCGAGACCCTCTAGCAGAAATGCGTCGGCAAGCACCTCAGCGGTGCAAACTTTTTTCGCGTCCGGCACTTCAGCCGTCCTACTGAGCACAGCGATGATTGACGTGTGCCATTTGGGGACGAACTACCGAGCCCGAGCCTTAATCGACTCGGGATCCGAGGCGACGTTCATTTCAGAACGCCTGTTCAACCTCATCAAGTTGCCATTCCGCAACACCCAGATCCCAAGTCTCCGGGTTAAATCATTCGGTCTCCGCGAAATCCTCGAAGCTGTGTCACTTCGGAATTCGCTCTCCTACTAAGCCAGGTCTACAGTTAGACACTGAAGCGTACGTCCTTCCGGAGCTCTCAGGCAAACTGCCCTCCTATCCGATCCCTCGAATTCTTTGAAGGACCTGCCTGCACTCCGCTGGGCAGATCCTACCTTTTTTGAGAGCTCTCAAATTGATGTTCTGATCGGGGCTGACATTCTACCATCCATAATGATGGATGGCACCCAACAAAATATTTGCGGCTCGCTCCTGGGCCAAGAAACTATTTTCGGGTGGGTGCTAACGGGGCCGATTTCCAAGGGTAAGCCGAAACGGGTCGCATCCTTCACGACCCAGGTGCACCAAACAGGCGACCCTGATTCGCTCGACACGCTTCTCAGCAAGTTCTGGGAGGTGGAGGATCTACCAGTAAAGATGGTAAAAGAGTCGGACTCCTATTGTGAAAGGAACTTCCTCCAAACAACAACAAAAGACGCAAGCGGGAGGTACGTGGTGACGCTCCCGTTCCGGGATCCCGAGAATACCGGATCCGATTTAGGATATTCAAGGTCCATTGCGTTAGCTCAGTTTCTTAGAAACGAAAATCGTTTAAAAAGAGACTTTCCCTTAAAAGAGCAATATGACAGCGTGATCCAGGAGTACCTGGATCTGGGTCATATGAAAGAAGTTCCGCCGACTCACGATTCTCCCTCGTATCATCTTCCTCATCACGCGGTAGTTAAGCCCGAAAGCACCACTACAAAGCTTCGCGTTGTATTCAACGCTTCAAGTCCGTCGGCAAATGGGACCAGCTTAAATGATATCCTTCATGCTGGTCCAGTCCTACAATCCGATCTAACGATCCAGGTCCTGAAATGGCGTTATTTTCAATACGTCTTCAGTGCAGACATTACGAAAATGTATCGTCAGATCTGGGTCGATCCAAAACATACCCCGTTTCAAAGAATTCTGTTCCGAAACAAGGAAGGAGATATCCGAGACTTTGAACTAAAAACAGTTACCTTCGGGGTCAACTGCGCCCCCTTCCTCGCTATTCGAGTCTTGCAACAGCTGGCAGAGGATATCCAAGTGCCATTTCCAAATGCCAGCCGCATCATCCAGCAGCACATGTACGTCGACGACGTTCTGGCAGGGGCGAATTCCGTAAACGAAGCCCAAAGTTCAATTCGAGAGTTGCAAGAAGCCCTAAGTGCCTCCGGGTTTCCGCTAAGAAAGTGGACCTCGAACAACAAAAGCGTCCTTAAAGACGTCCCGGCCGAACACCTCCTTCATAGCGAGTTCCTCGACATCGATGCCGAAAGCACGGCCAAGACGCTCGGTATTCGGTGGAGGGCAAAGTCCGACGAATTCTATTTCGTTCCCCCCGACATAGTTGTGTAACCCTCTCATACAAAGCTAGAAGTTTTGTCACAAATCGCTAGGTTGTTCGATCCTGCCGGGTGGCTCGCGCCGTTCATAATCCGTTCAAAAATGTTCATGCAGGAGATTTGGTTGCAAAACTTAGGCTGGGACGATAAGCTTCCCACTGAAATGAGTCAGCGGTGGCAATCGTTTTTAGATGAGTATTCCGACCTCAACCAGATCCGGGTTCCGAGATGGATCTGGTACCAGCCTGAGGTAATCATAGAGCACCACGGTTTCTGTGACGCGTCTCAGAGAGCCTATGGAGCGGCTATATATGATACATCCGCGTCGAGATGGGGCAAAAGATCCTGACTCGCCTGCTTACAGCCAAAACACGAGTGGCCCCGGTAAAAACCGTCTCCCTTCCTCGGCTAGAGCTCTGTGGTGCCGTGCTGTTAACCGAAATGGTGACAGCAAACCTTCCGCACATGCCCTCCGCCAGTTCAGATATCCGCTGCTGGACAGATTCCACAATCGTCTTAGCCTGGCTACGAAAGCCTGCGTGCAACTGGACCACATTTGTGGCCAACAGAGTTGCCAAGATCACGCAGGCGACGCCAGTCGACTGTTGGGCACACGTTCGCTCAGAACAAAACTCCGCCGATCTAGCCAGTCGAGGCGTATCCCTACATGAATTGGCAGAAAAACCATCTCTGGTGGCACGGACCAGAGTGGCTGCAAGGGCCACGAGAGCTATGGCCAGCACAAAGCGACACTCTTCCAGTGACAGAGCTAGAGCAGCGCGCGGTCAAAGTGCATTTTGTCAAGGGCCCGTCCATCGACTTTCTCGAACGTTTCTCCAAATTGGACAAGGCCCTGCGAGTTCTGGTCTATGTTCAACGCTTCCTTAAACGCTGCCGCAAAGGTTCGTTCTTGCCCAGTTCACGACCTACAAGTAAAGAGATCCGAGAGGCAGAACGAACTCTGACCTCCATTGCGCAGCGCAGAGCATATGGCCAAGAGCTTCAGCATCTGACCGAGAAAAGGCCTCTTCCAGTGTCAAGTCCTTTGGTGAATTTGTTCCCGTTCATTGACCAACACGGCCTTTTAAGGGCGTGCGGCCGTCTCACTGCATCCAAAACCCTGCAATATGATGAACGTCATCCGATTCTTCTCCCCTATGACTGTAGACTGTCGCGCCTCATCGTCCAATTTACTCACCAAATTACTCTTCATGGCGGTAGTCAATTAATCGTACGCCTGATCCGAACAAAGTATTGGATTCCTAAAATCAAGAATCTGGTGAAGGCTGTGGTCAATCCGTGTAAGATTTGCACGATTTACAAGAAGAGGCTCCAAACACAGCTGATGGGCGACTTCCCGACAGATAGAGTCTCCTTTTCAAGGGCGTTCACCTACACGGGTATCGACTATGCCGGCCCTTTCGAAATAAAAAATTATACAGGGAGAGCGTGTCTCATAACGAAGGGATATGTTTGTGTGTTTGTGTGCTTTTCCACGAAGGCTATCCATTTGGAACCCACTTCCGATCTAACAACCGAGAAATTTCTAGCGGCCTTTGCTCGTTTCGTAGCGAGGCGCGGTTGTCCTCAGCGGGTCCATTCGAATAATGGTAAAACCTTTGTGGGGGCGGCAACTTTGATTTCCAGGGACTTTCTCCAAGCTATCAAAGAGTCCGTGACTGATGCTTATAGCCATCAGGGACTCGTATGGCGGTTCATCCCACCAGGGGCTCCACATATGGGGGGTTTGTGGGAAGCAGTGGTGAAAAGCTTCAAAACCCTGTTCCTTTAATCGACGTCAGTCCGCAAATATACATTTGAGGAGCTGGCGACACTTCTCGCTAAGATTGAGGCTTGCCTCAACTCTAGACCCCTCTCCCCTATGTCCGAAGATCCCTCAGATTTGCTGGCCCTCACACCAGGCCATTTCCTTATTGGAGGGCCGTTGCTTTCCACGGCGGAACCCGAGATAAAGGGCGAAGCCAAGTCGATAATAAATCGATGGCAACACCTCAAGGCACAACATCAGCAGTTTAGTGCACGGTGGAAAGAGGAGTATCTCAAAGAACTCCATAAACGAAGCAAATGGCAATTTCCGACCAGGAACCTACAAAGCCGACGATATGGTAGTTGTCAAGGAGGACAATCTACCACCGAACGAATGGCGGCTTGGCAGAATTGTTTCTGCCTTTCCAGGAGCCGACGATCGCATTCGAGTCGTTGAGATCCGTACGTCTCGCGGCACCATAAAACGCCCTGTCCACAAAGTAATTCTACTACCGATGGAGGACAAAGAGTCCTCCGTTCCTAGGGATTAGGGCACTTCCCCCATTCCGGGGCCCAAATAGTAGTCGGCTCACACTAAGCTTTTTCATTTCTTTATTGGCAGACTTACTCACTTCCTCCAATAATGGCTCCTCGTCCTCGTGCCACCCAGTCGTTGGAGAGCAGACGTACTCGAGGTATTAAATCCTACCGCTGCCGAGTCTGCTCTGGAATCCATCCTCTTCGAAAGTGCACGAGGTTCCACAAACTGAGCGCTGAAAAGCGCCTTCGGGCAGTACTTATTAATAAGTACTGCTCGAACTGCCTCGCCCATCAGCACTCAGGAGGAGACTGTCGCAGCCAAGAGGAATGCAAGAAGTGTGGAGGAGACCACCACACCCTACTCCACATGCACGAGGTCCTCCCCGCTCCGAACCCGGCAGCGCTACCAGCTCCGACGCGCAGAGAGCGCCATCCCGCTGCACCTCGTCCGGTCCGGATTTCCCGCACTCCGCCACCAGTCGCCAACAATCGCCCGCGTCAGCAGCAGCAGAAGGCTGTCCCCATACTGCCTACAGCCATCGTCGTGCTGGACACGGGCTCGAAGACCTTCGAGACCGGGGCCATGATCGACCCATGCATGCCGGTGAGCAGCATCGACCGGTCGTTAGCGGCTGCGTTCCGGCTGCCCATCACTCGGCTGGGAGGCAACGCGGTCTGCTCGGTGACACTCCGGTCCCGAACAAGCACCTTCCGACTCAACGTCGTCCTGAAGATCGAACCCAGCCTGAGGATCCGGACACCCATCCGAGCTCTGAGCGACGCCGCCAGGGCCAAGTTTGACGGTGTTCGTCTCGCGGACGAGCGCTTCCACCGGCCGGCCTCCATCTCCCTCGTGTTGGGATCAGATGTATATGCCAATTTGATCCAACCGGGGTTCCTAAAAATTGATGATGGGTTGCCCGTCGCGCAGAACACGGTGTTCGGATGCACCGTTTCTGGAACGTGCACGAAATGAAGAGGCCGATCCTGCTGTCTAGCCGGCCAGGGATACCTTTGCCTACGCAAGGGGGGGGGGGAGAATAATCACGCCGGAAGGGCGCAAACAGTTGAGCGGCAGTGTAAGCGGCCAATGCTTGCACTCAAAGCTCCTCCACGGCTCGCAAGCACCGCTGCTCGCGCTCTCCTTCTCTCCTCTCGCTCTCCTCCCTTTCCGCAAGGTATTCACCTCTCCGCGGTCCCGCGGTATTTCCACTGTTAGTGTTAAGGTAGTCTTAATTTACAAGTGCGTGAATAAAGAACGAAAAGTTGAAGTCAACCCCGCGCGTTTTTTAATTTCTGGAGGAATCCGCAGCAGCCGCAGCAACAACAACAACAAACATTTCCGCCCTCTACATTTCAGATACATATTGAGAGAACAAGTGGAATAAACTTGTCAGTTTAATATAAATGGATGATACAATAATCTTTCTAATACAATTGAACAACATATACTGATTTAATTCAAAATAATTAATATTCTACAACAAGCAAATATAAAATTCTCCAGAAAAATAAATTCTTAAATTAGAAACAGCATTTTAGTTATATAGTATCTCACAATGTAATTAAAACAGATCCTAGAAAATCTCCACAATTATGAAGTATCGATTCCACAAAACATTAGAAGCTTCGAAGTTTTCTAGCCTCACCGGCTATACCGTAAATTTGTCCGAAATTATGCAATAAATTGCCAAACCTTTAACCAAATACCTAGGAGGAGATAATGTAAAAAATTTCTATGAGAATGTCTACAAAAATTACAATACAGTTTAGACGACCCAGCTGTTAAAGCTTTAAAGAACTTAAAGCTAATTTAATAGCACAAGTGGAATTAGTTCAACCAGATTAAAACAAAAGTTCACTTTAACGACAGACGCATCAGATGTAGCTATCGGAGCAGTTTTATCACAGGATAATAAACCACATTACTTTCATATCCAAAACTTTAAATAAAACCGAACAACTTTATGCCACAAATAAAAAAGAATTGTTGGCAATAGTTTGGGCTCTTTTAAAATCTCAGGAATTACTTATATGGTGTAATGGTATAAATATACAAACAGACCATCAATCTTTATCTTTCACTATCTCAGATAAAAACCCGAACGTAGAAATGAAAGATGCGTACTCCTTTATAGAAAGTTTCATCCCGAAAATAACTATATAAACCCAGAACAACTAATGTCGTAGCCAACGCATATCTCGAATAAAAATAAATAATATTACTAGCAGCGACTTAGAACAATCAAACTCAGATCAAATACACAGATTTCTGCCGAAAGTAGTTTTGAAAATGTAATACAAGAGACCCGAAAACTGTAAAATCAGTTTAAACAACAACTGTTATTAACAAAGGGGAGTATACATACATGAGTCATTGAATGTTTTGATAAGACAAGACATATAATTGAATATGATACGCCAGAAAACTAATAGAAATATTAAGGGAGTATCTAACCAAACATAACGGTAGGATTCATTGCATTTAGAAGATCTTTATCATATTCAATTACCATTAAAAAATAACTTCACCAATAATGAAGATAAGGCTATCATAATAGAATAAACACATAGTTCGAGCTCACAGAGGACTAGACGAAAATTATAAACAAATCAATAGATATTTATTGGCCAAAATATATATCAAATTAAAGGAATACATAAACAATTGTACAATTTGCAACGAAAATAAATACAACCGGCATCCTATTAAAATCCCTATTGGGGAAGCTCCTATTCCAACTAATGAAGGAGAGAATTTACACAGCGACATTTATTACGCGCAAAGTCTTATTTCTTAACCTGTATTGACGCGTATTCAAAATTCCAGTTGTAAAAGAAATTCAAAATAAACTAAACATCGAGAATAAAGTAATGGAATTACTCCAACATTTCCCCACGCCAAAGTAATTATGACTGATAATGAACCGAGCTTCACCTCTGCTCAATTTTAAATCCTTTGCACAAAGATGTGCTTTAACTCTACATTTCGCCGACCCCAGACACAGTACCTCGAACGGACAAGTAGAAAGGGCACATTCAACATTAACAGAATTAGCTCGTTGTATAAAGGAAGAATTTAATCTCACTGACTATTCTGAAATAATTATTAGAGCCGCAAAAGAATTCAATCAAAGCATTCATTCTACAACAAACCAAAAACCCTTTTGATATTCTATATAATAAAGTTGATCACGAAAACATTTCAAGAATTCTAAAGAACACACAAGAAAAAATGTTAGTAACACACAATGAAGGTCGTATAGAAAAAGAATATCATATAGGTCAAGTTGTTTATGAGAAAAAACACGGAGAAAGAAATAAGCTAAAAACTAGATACAAAAACAGGTTGTTAAGGGAAAACTTACCTAACAAAGTTATAATCAATAATAGAAAACAGGACTATTCACAAAGACAACATTAAGTTTAAGTTTAAGTTAAGTTTTAACAATTACCATATTTTTTATTAAATTACAGAAAATGCATTTCTTATTACTTCTAATAACATTCGTAATGATAACCACATCTATAATAATTATAAAATTTATAAAATATAATAAAATAATTGATTACTCCAATCACGAATTCTTCCTGTTCAAGGACAAAAAGGATGTCCTTACCTATGAATCATATGCTGACTTATTCCACGTAACTAACTTAAGTTTTTATAAAGAAATAATCAATCTAGAATCAGGATATGTAAGAAAAGATAAAAAATATACGGACACATTGGGAAATAACTTACGAAATACAGATAATAGAATTAATTTTGTCACAACTGATACAATCTAGATCAAAAAGAGGAATAAATGAGTAAGGCACTGTTTGGAAATGGATCACGATGATTTCATTAAAATACAGAATAAAATAAATGATTTAATTGAAAACAATAACCAACAATTTATTATTAATTCCAAAAATGTTTAAAGAGATAAAATCACTTTCCGATCATTTTAAAAACATTTTTATCGATCAAGAATTGCCATTACGAAAACATCGTTTACGTTTATTAACATTTGACATACAAAACATTATTGATACTATCACACTGGCCAAATTGATTTATTCAACACAAAAATTTTAAATAATGAAGACATTAAAGAAATATTAGATCACGAACAACAGCTTGTACTTATTGCAGGACTTAATGGACAACGCCATATTCAAAATTGTATTGCATAAAGAACTCTTAATAATTTATATCAAATACCCCGTTATAACAAACAGATGCAAAATTTACTATGCCAGATCCATTTCACATAATGATGGAAAATTGCTTATAAGTAATCAGGTCGCAAAATGCGAAAATACCTTTTATGAAATATCTAATTTTAAGAACGAACTTTTCAACACCTATTAGATTATAAGTAAAGATAAGACTTGTTTTTACCCGCTTACTAAATGGAAAAAAATCAACTTGCACTAAAATTCTAGAAAAAAATAAGAATATAGATATCATTCAAGAAGGTGCCATTCTAAACAAAAGGAAATAATATTGTGAACGATTCTCATTTAAACGGGTCATATTTAATAACATTTAACAGCACAACTACAATAAATAATATTTCATACACCAATTCAGGAAAACAAAATACTTGAGTACATAACTACCAACCACTTTAAAACCTAGAAATATCAGAATATATAAAATCCAACAATTCAGAACTTTCCTTGACAACATTAATATTTTAAACCCATTTATTGAAATTTACAATTGGAAATTTCAATTTCATTTATATTATTATTTAATCATTTTGTATTTCATTACTATATTAATAATAAAATTCAGATATTATATATTTGTAACCAAACAAAAACGGCCAGAACCAGAAAAACCAAATAATGATGTAGAATTTTTAACAGAATTAAATGAGCGTTTGAACGAAATTAATAATGAAGCGGGACGCGTCATTTTAGAAGGGGGAGAGTTATCCAACCCATGAACATAGCTCCCTTCCACAGTTTATAAACAAATTTCAATTCTCAATCTCGTCGGCATTTCCTTTGTCTTTCTTTTTGTCATTGCCTTTGCCAGCACTCAGCTACCCGCTAAAATAAGCAACGCAAACTTAACGTAAACACAGCTTCCGCTTGGAGACCAAACCACGGCCGACTTATTGCGCATCAATCAAAAACTGCATCGATTAGCATAATTGAATTTCACAATGCAGTGGAATAATTCCAGCATAAAGCCGAAAGAAAAGCTTCTGGCCCAGGTTAATTGGATTAGGACTTAGAATTAGAATAGAAGAATAGAAGTCTGAATCGGGACGAGATCGTCAACAGCTCGAAGCTAAAGATAAGCTACCAACAAAGTTTCTCGTAATAGTATAAGTGAAAAAGTTTATCACCAAATAAATATTAAATAATAAAAAATAAAATTTTTTTTTTAAATAAATAAAGAGTAACAATTTTAATTGGCGCCCAACGTGGGGCGGCGTATTTAATATTTCTAAATAAATTTTAACGATAATAAGTTAAACATAAAACGGAACTCGCGCCGCCAACAATCCATATTTTTAGTGGAAAAATTAAAACATCCACAACAATCCACGACATCTAACTACTGTGAAAGTTTTTTTTTTTTTTTTTTTTGTTTGGATGTATTAATTTATGATAAAACTGTCCTTCGCGGACAATCATTAAATTTGATGACTAAACTTAACGGTAGAGAATTAATTGATTACATAAATTGTTGCGAAACTATACAATAACTGTCGATATTGTATGTATGATGTATATAATAATGTATGTATATAATTTAATTTAATTTGCGTGTCTAATCCCAGAGAGGTCCAAAGGGTGTGATCGGTGCAGCCTCCTGGTGCGTTGACTTGTGTCCAGCAGGTCTTGTGCCAGGTTGTTCGTAGTTGACCCAAAGAAATTCAAATAAATTAAAAAAAAACAAAGGCTATATAAAAAATGAAGGAAGACCCCAATAAATTATAATCAAGACGACCCAATTGAAGGAAGACTCCAACAAAGAATTATTAAGACCAACCAATTGAAGGAAGACCCCTACCCTCCACCAACTACGCTGAAGGAAGAACTCCCACGGAAAGTATCGTGAGCAGATAAAATCAACACCAAGTCTTTAAATAAAATTTAAAAAAATTAAGATTAAGATACAGAGAGTACTACATTAAAATTAAATATTACAATATCAATTTAATTGAAACAATCTGGAAGATTTGATAAATATTTTTGATAATTTAAATTTAACAATGGCAACCGGAGGTTCAGTATCAACCTTTCTGCGGGCGGGATGTCCAGCGCCAGTAATCTGACAATGGAATTAATAAACCGATTAATAAATGTACAGTTGAGTGAAGTAACCAGAAAACTTGAAGGGTTAGAAGAGCAGTTAACCGCTAACAAAAATGAGGTAGAAGACTATAAGATCCAAACAATTGACCGAACCATAAAATGCGAACTACATTAGAGGTAATTAAATCCTTACCAAAGTTCACAGGTGAAATAACCCAATATGTAGGCTGGAGAGAAGCGGCGGAAACCGCAATGAGTTTATATAAAATTGAAAGTGAACAATATTTTATCGCTTTAACAATTTTACGTAATAAAATCATGGGAGCAGCACACGATGCTCTAACCAACCATGTACCGTTTTAAACTTTCAAGCAATTCTTTCCAGATTGGATTTTATTTATAACGATAAAAGATCAATCCATATACTCGAATCAGAATTAAGCATCTTAAGACAGGGAGGCATGACCATTACAGAATTCTACAACGAAGTAAACAAAAAAATGACGTTACTCATAAATAAAACTATAATGACTTATGGAAAGGACAGCCTATAACCAAGGAAACAAATAAAACAATTAGGAGCAACGCTCTAAGAATTTTTATTTCTGGATTAAACGGTTCAATCTCAGAAACACTCTTCTCTCTTAACCCACCAGACTTACCAATGGTAGGTATAATGGATTAGGAATGAAAACAAAAATCAAGGAAACAACCTTAGATTTGCCTCTAGACAGATTAATAATACACCAAATAGGATAAATAATAATTGGCCACAAAACGGGAACTTCGGAGCGAATAACAATTGGAATTTTAATAATAATTCCAAAGTTCAACCACCACCAGAACCTATGGAAGTAGACGGCTCCATAAGAGTTCAAAATCGTCCGTATAAAAATTATAATCATCCTAGGAATAATAACAACCAGTGGAATTATAATAATAACCGACACAACTTTAATAATAATTTCTAAAGAAATAATTATAATCAATACCCAGCGCAAAAACATGTCATGTAATCAGTCCGAAACACACCCCCCGATAAAACGGGAATCAACGGGAACAGTCAACCAGCCAGCTCAAAAAACAATGAGAGTAAATAATATCAACGAGGGCCATTTTTAGATCAGCACCTTACAGAGGAATCAATATACAAAAGAGTATCTACAGTTCATGGATATTCAATCATAAAATATTATCATTTGATAAATATATTTGGGGAACAATATTTTTCTATGAAATGAGGTTTAGAATCTGATCTATTAATTGGGTTCAATTTGTTAAGAAAGATTGGAGCTAAATTAGATATCGAGAAAGGAATCATGAGTATAAGGGAAATAAAGAGAAACTCGAATATTTTGACGAGGATAAAAACGATTTGTGTTTAATTGAGGAAAAAAGTATTCTTCTATTAAAAGAATATGTCGCAGCGTTGGCATTTTCTTGCTCCTGATCTTCCATATTAGCAAATAAACCTTTCGAGTGAAGCGAATTCCAACCGGCGTGCGCGACTGTCTGTATGCAACTGATCGTATTTCTACGCATCGATCTATCCTTTACACACCCTAGCTGGACTACACTTGGCGACAGCGCGACAACGCGTCGCCTCACTCGTAACGGTACTTTGGCGCCAGTCATATTCTACGTTGTAGGTCAAATTCTAAGAATGTCCTCACAATATACCAAACTCATTGCGCAGCTGTGTCTTGCAAGCACAGTGGTCAAACCATGCTAATAATATGACCGACACGTACAGTGGTCAAAATACATTCGTAATGCGACCACGGCCTTCCTGACATAACACACGTCCTCGTGTGTTGTCTTAGATCTACCACATAAGTGATAACACTTCAGGATTCAAAGACTCCCTGGATATTTAAAGAATATTTCCATTCAATCCTTTTCTGATTCAAATTAGTTTCAACTTAGTCTATCATAACATGACTAAATTACTTAAATTTTCGTAACACAACTCAAATTTAACAAATCATACCACTCGTGTAATTCCTTTAACACATTTTTCTCTTAATCTTTCAAATCAAACAAATTTTGTAGTTCCTTTTACAAATAATTAACTTATCTTTAGTGTAGTTCCTTTACACATAATTAACTATATTTTGTGTAGTTCCTTTTACACAAACTGAACTTAATTTTGTGTAGTTCCTTTTACACAAACTGAACTTATATTTTGTGTAGTTCCTTTTACACAAACTGAACCTATATTTTGTGTAGTTCCTTTTACACAAACGACCCCCGCCATAACAAGTCTCTCTGCTATGGTGCGGTCTTCAGTTTCTCTATTAGTCACACTGTCAGGCTCTTGCTGCACTCCTTGCAACGATCTCACGCATCCTCATGCGTCATGGTCTCTCCGGACCTCATAGCTGTAGCCTTGTGAATAATTAACTCAGATCTATGGTCTCTACGAGTGCCTCAGTCGGCGATCTCTCGCCAGTGTCTCTACGAGTGCCTCAGTCGGGCGATCTCTCACATTGATCTCTACGAGTGCCTCAGTCGGCGATCTCTCACATTGATCTCTACGAGTGCCTCAGTCGGCGATCTCTCGCATTGGTCTGCGTCTACCTCAACAGGCATCGACCATAACTATTCGTGGGCCTACTATACGTTCTCTTGCTTGTCAAAGATCTCAACACATATCGGTCACCATCAAGCTTTTCCGCCATTACATATGGCCCCAAACCTTGGGTTTAGCTGTTTGATGTCACTCTTCACTCTTGAGCTAGACATGGTCGCCTAATTGAATCTTATTTCTTATATTGAATCTGATTTTATTTATAAAATTAAAATTACAAATCTTTACGTAGCTAGAATTTGCTCGTGCATGTCACGAGCCGTTACTATACCACTCATAAGCACAGCACTACTAATTCATCCTTCCATGAACACATCCGCTAATCCCTCTTTCAATAAGGAATCAAAAAAGTATGGAACGGACTCACCGGTTTCACCATATTCCTGATGGTGGAGCTACAGTACAGATGTCAACACGTTTCTCGGTTACTTGGTCGTTTCCTCGTGATCGTCCTTTTTGACAGGCGGATGCGAAGTGCCCAAACTCGTCGCATTTGAAACATTTGACTGTTGATCCCTGCGTTGAACTTCCGTTGTGACTTTGATTTTGTGACCTCTGCCGAGCACGACATTCAGCATATTTATGTCCAGTCTTTCCACAATAATTGCATTCCACTTGAGGAGATACTTAGACTTTTACGCTCCGGGTCTGTTGTAGATGCGTCGTCATCAAGGTTCCGTTTTTTAAAAGTGTGCGCTTGTAGTTGTTGCTGCATGTCATTTGGAGTTTTAATATTTTTGTAAAAACCCAGCGCGACAATTGTCATCAATTTGTGCCATGTGAGCCAGAGTAAGTGAAACCGCAATTTCCTCCAGATCAATAGATTTAAATTTGGACATAAGTAAGGTGACGATTCGGCTTCCATATTCGGTGTAACTTTCTCCAGACTTTGGTCGCCCGTTCAAAATTTTCATCATTGTGGCAGCAGACGTTTCGATGCCAACGAAGCGTTGAACGAAGAGTTCTTTAAATTGTGGCCATGTGATGCCAGCAAAGCATATTTGTGACAGCCATTGTGATGCACTTCCCTCTAGCGCCTTACTTAAAGTTATCATCAGGCTGCTACCTTCGGGCATTTTATCAGCAAAAATTAAGATCCACTGTTGTACACCAAGCGGAGGCATCTGCACCAGGTCCCTCAGGATGAAACTTTGGGAGAGTTATATGTTTTCCCTTTTCATCAGTTGCCGATGCCTTTGGTGTCTGCATATTTTTGATGATCTCCATTAGGTTGTTGTTTTGCACTTGTAAAGCTGCCAGGTATGCATCGGTGATATTTGTAGGCAAAGCAGATCCCACTTCTGATGTCGCAGCGTTGGCATTTTCTTGCTCCTGATCTTCCATATTAGCAAATAAACCTTTCGAGTGAAGCGAATTCCAACCGGGCGTGCGCGACTGTCTGTATGCAACTGATCGTATTTTCTACGCATCGATCTATCCTTTACACACCCTAGCTGGACTACACTTGGCGACAGCGCGACAACGCTGTCGCCTCACTCGTAACGGTACTTTGGCGCCAGTTCATATTCTACGTTGTAGTCAAATTCTAAGAATGTCCTCACAATATACCAAACTCATTGCGCAGCTGTGTCTTGCAAGCACAGTGGTCAAACCATGCTAATAATATGACCGACACGTACAGTGGTCAAAAATACATTCGTAATGCGACAAATATTATAATTAAAAAATATTTAGATGGAGCAAAAGGTATATAAAACCGAAACGGTAATTGCTGAAGGCAGTTATATTAGCTTGGGATCAATGAATCCTGAGCACGACGACGTTGAATATCCGTCATTAATAAAACTAATAGTTCGGGATCTGAAAATCCTGAGCACGCCAGCGTAGATTTATCCGCTAATAAAAACAATATATCAGTTTGGATTGAAAAATCCTGAACAAGACGACGATGATAATTCCGTCAGTCTTAAATCAAATAGCTTGGAATCCACAAATAAAATTGAATTCTTACGTATGCGATTTGGGTTAACAAACGCCCCTAGAATATTTCAAAGAGTAATGGATGACATATTGAGAGAAGAAGTCGGAAAAACTTGTCATGTTTATATAGATGATATAATATCTTTCTAATACAATTGAACAACATTACACAGATTTAATTCAAATAATAAATATTTTACAACAAGCAAATATGAAAATTTCTCTAGAAAAATCAAAATTCTTAAAATTAGAAACAGCATTTCTAGGTTATATAGTATCTCACAATGTAATTAAAACAGATCCTGAGAAAATCTCCACAATTATGAAGTATCCGATTCCACAAAACATTAGAGAGCTTCGAAGTTTCTAGGCCTCACCGGCTATTACCCTAAATTTGTCCGAAATTATGCAAAAATTGCCAAACCTTTAACCAAATACCTAGGAGGAGATAATGGAAAAATTTCTAGGAGAATGTCTACAAAAATTACAATACAGTTAGACGACCCAGCTGTTAAAGCTTTTAAAGAACTTAAAGATAATTTAATAGCACAAGTGGAATTAGTTCAACCAGATTATAACAAAAAATTAACTTTAACGACAGACGCATCAGATGTAGCTATCGGAGCAGTTTTATCACAGGATAATAAACCAATTACTTCATATCAAAAACTTTAAATAAAACCGAACAACTTTATGCCATGTTGGGGTGTTGGGGGGTGCTGGTCCTGGAAAATTCCTAGTTTGCTGAAAAAAAGACCACTCGTAAAAACACTCGAAGACTTGTAGAATTAGCGCGGGCGCGACCGGGCGTATGTTTTATTGATCGTGGTTAGTTTTACACTAAAGCTTATTCTAATGCGTTGGGTTCTCCCAAGCGCAGCGGAGACTCCTCGGAGACTCTGTGGTGAAGAGCGGGAGAGCGTAAGAGGGAGTGGAGAACGTAAGAGGGAGCGGAGAGCGGGTGACAGTCCAAATCCCGTAACTTGAACATTCCGCCCCCTTGCAATCACTGGGGTTGCAACATAGCCATCCTACGGCAAGCTGCAGGCACCGGACACGATCCCAAACACGGTCTTTTGAGCGACCGGCATTCCCTCGTCTAAGGTCAGGAATCCGGATTGGATAACCTTAGGATAAATGTCTGCTCCTAAGACCATGGATACGGTAGCAGGCCGATGGAACCAGTCATCAGCCAGCATGATGTCCCGGTACTTGGACACTACGGTGTCGCTCAATGCCCGGACAGGTGTACGGATCCGCACCCTGGGCTCGATCTTGAGCACGACCTCGAGCTTCGTGTTCGCGTCGATCCTGGAGCGAATCGTCGTCGTGCAGACCTTCTCGTCGCCAACATTGGTCATCGAAAGCTTAAAGGCTGACGCCAACGAAGCGTCGATGCAGCTCATGGGGCTGCACGGATCGATAAGTGCTGCGGTCTCGAAGGTCTTCGTGCCGGTCTCCAACTTGACCAGCGCTGTGGGAAGGATGTTCACGCTGTGGCGTTGCAGCAGCGACGAGAGCGATGGGCCTGGCGTCGTCGATTCCGGACGTCGTGGCGGTGAACTCCTACGCTGAGTTGGCGGATTGTGCCGGCGGGAACGTTGGGACGAGGCCGAAGCTGCTTGCCGGGTTGGCACCGGTTGGCGACGCGAGCGCGCTCGCGACCGCGACAACGAGCTAACCTGCTCGTGCATGTGGAGCAGCGTGTGGTGGGATCGGTCGCACTTCTTGCAACGATCACCGCTTCGGCAGTCTCCCGTGGAATGCTCGTGAGCGAGGCAATTGGCGCAGTATTTGTTAATGAGGACTGTTCGCAAACGCTTTTCCGCGCTGAGTTTTAGGAACCTCGCGCACTTCCGAAGAGGATGGATACCGCGGCAGACTCGGCATCGGTAGGATTGAATACCTCGGGTACGTCTGCTCTCCACGGCACGAGCACTGCGTGCGTTTTGTTGACGAGGAGCCATGCTGCGCGTAGTCGAATGTCGAAAGGAGATCGAAAACGAAATGAAAAATAACGGATGATTAGTGCTAGTGAACTACAACTAAGGACGAGAGGAGCGCCTATTATTGTGGAGATTCGGAAGACTCCGTCGGCAAAAGCACCACTTTTGCCACTGGACGTTTAATAACTCCACGTGCAGTACGGATGTTTACTACACGGACGTTGCCGTCAGCTCCTGGGAAAACAGACTCAAGTCTGCCGAGCCGCCACTCATTAGAGGGCAAGTTGTCGTCCTTGATGACGACCATGTCATCGATGCGTAGATTTTTGGACGGGGCCTGCCATTTAGAACGCTTGTGGAGTTCTTTGAGGTACTCTTTCCTTCCATCGCACACGGAACTGCTGATGGAGAGCCTTCAAATGCTGCCACCGATTAAGAAGGGATTTCGTTTCCCCCTTTACTTCGGGTTTCACCGTGGACATAAGGGGTCCCCCGACAAGGAAATGCCCTGGCGTCAGAGCCAGCAAGTCTGTCGGATCTTCAGACATAGGAGAGAGCGGCCTGGAGTTAAGGCACGCTTCTATTTTTGCCAAGAGCGTGGAGAGCTCTTCGAACGTGTATTTTCGTGTGGCCGTGCATTTGTAAAATAGCGTCTTGAAGCTTATTACGCCTGCTTCCCAAAGGCCTCCCATATGGGGTGCCCCCGGAGGAATAAATTGCCATTGCATCTCTTGATGAGTATAGGCATTCGTCACCGACTCTTTTACGGCTTGAAGGAAATCGCGGGAAAGCAGGGTGGCAGCGCCAACAAAGGTTTTGCCATTGTCTGACTGGACTTGACGTGGACACCCTCTTCTGGATACAAAACGAGAGAAAGCGGCAAGAAACTTCTCGGTCGTTAAGTCAGATGTAGGCTCTAAGTGGATGGCCTTGGTGGAGAAACAAACAAAAACTAACACATACCCTTTTGTAATAAGACATGCTCCTCCCGTATAGTTCTTTATATCGAACGGACCGGCGTAATGTGGCATATAATAGGCGTTGCAATCATGCGTAGGAAGAACTTGTCGCATGTGCTTCAAGTCGAGATATTCCTGGATCACCGAATCGTATCTTGCTTTCAAGGCCTCATCTCTTTTTAGACGCTGCTCATTTCTTAAGAACTGAGCGAAAGACCTAGAATGCCCTAGCCCGGAACCGATATGTTCTGGGTCGCGAAAAGGCAGAGTAACGACATATTTGCCGCACTCGTTTCTCATGGTCGTTTGAAGGAAATTCTTCTCGCACATGGAATCGGATTCTTTTACCAACTTTGTTGGTATATCCTCCACCTCCCAAAATTTTGTGAGTAGTTTGTCCAGTGAATTATCGTACGCGTGGGAGATCTGTGTCGAAAAAGAGGAAATTCTGCCTTGGGCTGAGGCTGACACTGGCCCAGTTAGTACCCAGCCGAAAATGGTCTCTTGCCCCAAGAGAGAGCCACAGATGTTGGTTTTTGCTCCACTCAGAAGCACCGAAGGCAGGATGTCGGCTCCGATAAGTACATCTATTTGTGCGCTCTCATAGAATTTTGGATCCGCCAGTGGAAAATCGGGAAGATCCCGAAGGAAATTTTGCGGAATTGGGTAGGAAGGCAGATTTCCGGCTAGTTGAGGGAGGACATAGGCCGTCGTCTCCAACTGCAACGCGGAGATCGGATGGTGAAACTGCAGAGCTTCTTGGACTGAGCAGCTACTGTTTGGTTTAAGCCCGAGACTTGGGCTTGAACCACCTGGAATGGCAATCTAATTAGATTGAACAGTCGCTCGGTTATGAATGTCGCTTCTGATCCGGAGTCGATCAGGGCGCGTGCCTTAAAGTTAGTGCCAAGATGGGAGATATTGATTATGGCAGTTCCAAGAAGGATAGCTCTTGAGCCCGTGGCGAAATAATTTTCAACACCGGCTTGCTCATTTGGAACGAAATTGGCCTGATTAGCGGAAATCGGCCTTGCAGGATTTGAAGGGCTTGAATTGCTGGAACAGAGGTTGTTTCGGTGCAACAACGTGTGATGCGGCAAGTAAAACAATTGTGAGTGCTTTTGCACTCACGAAGCTGATGTCCCGTTGCGAAGCAGTTTAAGCATAACTGCTTCCGTTTAATGTAGGCTGACCGGTCGTCAACCGACATTTGGAGAAACCGCGGACATACACGGACAGGATGGTTCTCCTTGTTGCACAAGTCGCAACTTTTCAATTTTGGAGCCACTTTCGTCCCGTAGGAATTTAATTTTCTAGAGGGCCCACTTGAGTTTATCGCTTTGGAATGCGACTGATTCGGTACGCACGGTCTCACATCATCGATTGCTTCTAGGGTTCGATGACGTTCTGTGAGGAAGGTGTTCAGCTCTCCCCATGTCGGGATGTCGGCTTTCTTATGTAGCGACTGCTCCCATAAGGAGAGAGTTATCTTCGGGAGCTTGGATGAGCATAGGTATACCAGCAGGCAGTCCCAGTTCTCAGTGTTGATGCCTGACAGTTCTAAGGCAGTCAAGCAACCTTGAACAGTACTTTGCAGTACCTTCAAGGCCGCCCCAGATTCCTGTGGTATCGACTGCACATTAAACAGTATTTTCAATTGACTGTTTACCAACAATCGTTTATTTTCGAAACGCTCTATCAGGTTTTCCCACGCAGAGCGGAAACCCTCGTTGGTGAGAGGCGAAATCGAAACTATGGCATGCGCGTCGCCACTTGTTTTGGCATTTAAGTGGAATAACTTTTCAACCGGAGTCAGCCGTGGATTATTAATATAAATGGCTGTGAAAAGATCCCGGAAAGTCGGCCAGCGAAGATAGTCGCCTGCGAAAACTTCTGTATCGCATGGAGGCAACCGACAGCCAGAGGAAATGTAGGCCTGGGGCGCAGCGTTCGCGGTTGGGATGGACTGAGAAGTGCCCTGCTCGATTTTATCAACGAGCTGGGCAACACACCTTTCATAGACTAATTAGCAATAACTGTATTTAGCCCTGAGAATAGGCATGTTGCTTGCTGCCGCTTCGCCTGCTGACACAAGGCACCCTGAGCAGAGATCGTATTCCTTCTCAACCTTGTCCCATAGGGTTCGGACTTGGTCGCGACGGACGCCAAGCATCGTGACGGTTGGAGCTGCGGATTCCGGAGTGTTGATCTGAGCCTCAAATTCGCTTAAGCGGTCAGAAACCGAAATGAATTTGGCTAGCGCTAGATCTGAAGCAGCCATATTTTTAGCTGTGCGCTGTACTGTGGCTTTGGATGGGGTAGCACAGTCGTCGGAAATCTGCGCAGGCGTTCTCACCGAAATGCTTGGGATTCTTGGACTCTTGGGCCCTTGTGGTGAAAAAATAGACCTGGGTTTGTCAGCGGACAATTTCTTCTTATCGTCCCCGATGGGCATAATCGAAGAAATACGAAATGGAAGGGAAGCCTGTCACACTTTTGAAAAAGTAGACAGATTCCTCAGACTGCACTTAATAATTTAAGTGGTGTAAAACTTACGAAGTGGAAACGCCGTAGTTTAGACTAATCGGACAGGTGACTCGGATTGAACAGCGAATTGTATAAATGACCTGTGATTTATGGTAATTGGGTCCACCTTATTTACGGTTGGAACCCTTGGAATGTGGAACACGGTGATATAAAATGTTTATTAGAACGAAGAAAATTTTATTCTTTTATTTACAACTGGAAACGGAGATCATGGAATGACTGGAATTGAAGTCTTTTCTCCGCGTTGTAAATACTTCTAAAACACCCACAAACTAATATCCAAGCAATACGAAAAGGAAATATTTGTCGGGTGAACGACTTGTATATGGCGGTCGTATTATTTATTTATGGATAATTATTTTTTTTGAAAACTTTCAAATTAAAAAATAATTTAATAAATATTGAAAATGTTTAATTTAATTTAAAATTTATTTATTGTTTGGAAATTAATTTGGAAATTTACCGAAAAACATTGATGGAAAATAAAACGCCTTTTCCGCGTCGGCACTTGGAATAAATTTTATTGGTGGTTTGGATTTGCCGACGGGAAACAATCTAAACTTTAGTAAACTTTGGTTAAAGGGAATGCAGATAATCTGCGCAATGTATGTCGGTACGATATGTAATGTATATGGAGATGTATATGTATATGTATGTATATGGAGATGTAATGTATATGTATGTATATGGAGATGTAATGCATGCAATGTATATGGGTAAATGGCGGGAAAATATTTAAATAATATTTTCCTTGGAATGGCCAGCAGGTATGTGTTGTTTGTTTGTTGTTTGTTAAAGCAAAAGAAATGTGTTGAAAAGAATTTGGCTTGCGTTGGACACAGTGAAACGAGAACGGAATGTTTGCCACTTTTGGCAGAGCTGTGGACTTTAGAAATTTTCACTGAACTTGGCACAAATTAATTTCACTTTTCCACATTTGGAATTTTGCACTGTTCGGACTGGATGAATATTTAAATATATTCGGAAAATGGGACTTCGAATTTTAGAACGGTGGGTAATATGGCGGCGCCCGTGAAAATGGATAAGTAATTTCCTTTAATTGCCTTTTGTCGGAGAAATCCGTTAGATCTGACAATAAATCTGTCAGCAAATTTAACGAAATTGGATGTTCGAACCTTTGCTGCAGACCGGCAATTAAAAGGTATGGAGATTTCGTACTTATCTTATAAGTTGGTCTCTGAAGGACAAACTTGAAAAATCCAGGATATCCGGCTCGAAGGACCAAAATGTTGGGGTGTTGGGGGGTGCTGGTCCTGGAAAATTCCTAGTTTGCTGAAAAAAAGACCACACGTAAAAACACTCGAAGACTTGTAGAATTAGCGCGGGCGCGACCGGGCGTATGTTTTATTGATCGTGGTTAGTTTTACACTAAAGCTTATTCTCATGCGTTGGGTTCTCCCAAGCGCAGCGGAGACTCCTCGGAGACTCTGTGGTGAAGAGCGGGAGAGCGTAAGAGGGAGTGGAGAACGTAAGAGGGAGCGGAGAGCGGGTGACAGTCCAAACCCCGTAACTTGAACACGGCTTGAAAGATTAGTTAGCCGTATTTGGCCTGGATAGGGGTTACTTCTAGCTATTGTGTGTAAATTGTCGATAGGAGGCATAACATGAGTTTCATGCTCGGGAGTAGGCCTGGAATTATCGTTGTTAGCTCCAGGCAGCGAATCCGGGGTCACCAGGGGGACAAAGTGTGGTTAGCTTGAAAAAAAACGTAACTTAGTTTAAAGTTCAGGGGCAGGATCGAGCGGATGGCTGGATCGGATGGAGGTTTTCAGAGATACTTAACGCAAACATAACTAATGTTGAATTATGCATATAGAAAACATAAGCTACTCACAACCAAAACGCATCAAATACAGTAAATAAACCCATCAATGGCGTTTAGCACTAGGCAAAACCTAAATCATCAGATCATAAGAGATCTTATACCGAATATCAGTCTTATAAGCGGTTTTGAGTATGACACTAGGAATTAAAGTTCTTCGACATGTAATTTTTAAAAGACTTGAGTAATACTTCGATCACACTTCCCATACTAAAAGACCGTTTCTATTGACTAGACTATTGGGGAAAATCCCTTAGTCACTCAACAATTGACCAAGCTAGCAAGTTACCCACGAAAGTCCAACATAAGGCAAACAACAAAACAAAAACAAATGGCACCTTCTAAGCTTAAATGCAAACTCTGTATTATACTTTGGTAATGCCCTTCCACTGCTGGTTGATTTATCCCACTAAGAATAATGATTATGTATGAATATGTATGTTGATATGTAGGAAACTCTATTATCCCCGATTACCCGATTATTATTGTTATATCAGTGTCAGTGTGAGGTACACCGTCTTTATATCAAATCTTTAGCTAGATTAGCTAGATGGTCCATCCTATTATAAGGGTTTTCTTTCGAAATGAAACACCGAAAAGGGACACAAAATGTAGTGGCGGACACACTTTCAAGGCGAGACGTACTTTTTTTTGGCCGGGTATGATTACTCAAATCCGTTCGTACATATCTAGATGTAAAACTTGTAAATCCACTAAAGGTACTAAAGTAATTCCTTGGCCACCACGGGTAGACCAATGACGGCGGATAGACCATTTCAAAAATTGTACATGGACTTATTAGGACCATATCCTAGGTCTAAGGAGGGGAACATCGGGTTATTAATCATAGTCGTCATATCAAAGTTTCATATTCTACAGCCATTAAAGAAATTTACATCTGACAAAATCATAGACTTCCTAGTGAAGCACGTATTTTATACCTTCGGCGTGCCCGAGGTGATCTTAACAGACAATGGTACACTGTTTAAGTCGGCTCAGTTTAGGGCTTTTCCGACTCGTTTCGGCGTTACACATGTCTGCACGGCGATCTACTCTCCTCAGACTAACGCTAGCTAGATCACACGACTTGGGATAATCATTTAAGCAAGATAAGCGGATCCTTGAGGGCTAACTTTCACCGTAGTTCAGGTTTCTCACCTTATTACCGTTGCTTCGGTCAGAATATGATTTTAAACGGAAGAGATTATGAACTACTTCGTAAGTTCGACACACTGACAGACGATGTAGCCTTAAAATATCCGGATATATTACAGTGAGCTCGACTAGACGCTAAAGCTAAGATTACCACGACGCACGAGACTAACGCTCAGCGTAAAGTCGAAGCATACAGCTGAATGTAGGTGACACGGTATTTGCCCGAAACTTTGCTCAGAGCAATGCCGTCAAAAAATTTAGTAATAAACTTGCCCCCGTATTTGTTAAGTCGACGGTTATTAAAAAAGTAAGCCCAGCATACTATGAGTTAGCGAATGAGAAAAATAAGACATAGGCATATATCATCTTAAGGATATACAGATCGGAAAAAGATAGGCGAATTTCAGTTAACCGCTTCTCAAGATACGACTCTCGAGCAGTTAACTGTGGTTATAGGGTACAATTAATATTTGAAACCGTAGAGGGTAACATCTAGCTCATATCTTATGCAAATTAAAATTGTTACTCTTTATTTATTTAAAAAATAAATTTTATTTTTTATTATTTAACATTTATTTGGTGATAAACTTTTTCACTTATACTATTACGAGACACTTGGTAACTTATGTTTAACTTCGAGCTGTTGACGATCTCGTCCCGATTCTTTCAAACTCCCGATTCAGACTGATCTTCAAATTCTAAGTCCTAATCCAATCAACCTCGGCCAGAAGCTGGAAATTTTCCACTGCATTGTGAAATTCAATTATGCTGATCGATGCAATTTTTGATTGATACGCAATAAGTCGGCCGTGGCTTGGTCTCCAAGCGGAAGCTGTGTTTACGTTAAGTTTGGGTTGCTTATGTTAGCGGGTAGCTGAGTGCTGGCAAAGGCAATGACAAAAACAAAGACAAGGGCAATTCCGACGAGATTGAGAATTGGAATTTGTTTATAAATTGTGGAAGGGAGCTACGTCATGGGTTGGATAACTCTCCCCCCTCTAAAATGACGCGTCCCGCTTCATTATTAATTTCGTTCAAACGTTCATTTAATTCTGTTAAAAATTCTACATCATTATTTGGTTTTTCTGGTTCTGGCCGTTTTTGTTTGGTTACAAATATATAATACCTGATTTTTATTATTAATATAGTAATGAAATACAAAATGATTAAAATTAATAATATAAATGAAATTGAAATTTTCCAATTGTAAATTTCAATAAATGGGTTTAAAATATTAATGTTGTCAAGAGAATGTTCTGAATTGTTTGATTTTATATATTCTGATATTTCTAAGTTTAAAAAATATTTACTTTTATTAATTTTTTTTTTCTTTTTAAACTTATACTTATAATGTCTACCTCTACCTCTATTAGTTTTTTCGAAATGTATATCATCTATTTGTCTTAAGTCTTTTTGTCCTGTCTTTTTGAATGCGTTAGTCGTTAGTGATCTTTTTAGAGGGGATTCTTTGAAGTTTGTGTCTATGTTAAAGTCGTGTCTATTTTCATTGAGTTTGTCAATTTTCTTTACTTTATTTTGTTAAGTGTTATAAGCAGGGGTTCCTACAAAAAAGAAGATGTCTTAGCAAGGGTATCAGCCATTTCTTTATAACTGATTTTTATTCTGTTTTTATGGAAATATTTAATTATTTGGACGTCGACAAAATTGTGTTTTCTGAATTCGAATTGTCTGTTATAATAATTAAGAGGCCTTTCTTTTATTGAAATGTGAATTTGGTTGTCTTCTTGTGCACTATGCACAGTAGCTGCTGTGTTAAGGGAAGCAGGGTCATCTTCTCCTAGGAAAATTTCTTAAATTTGAACTCTGGATAGGGCGTCAGCTACATTATTTTCTTTACCGGGTAGATATTGAATAATAATCGTATTCATTAAGTTTTATCTTCCATCTCTGTAATTTCATATTTGGATCTTTTATGTTGCTTAGCCATACAATTGGCCTATGATCGCTTAATATGTCGAACTTTCTACGAAATAGGTAGGACCTGTAATATTTTGTTGCTGATACTATAACTAATAGTTATTTTTCTCTTGTCGAATAGTTAAGTTCGTGTTCGTTTAAAGTTCTGCTTGCATAGCAGATGTGTTTATGCTCTTGGGATAATACAGCACCTATGGCTATATTACTTGCGTCTGTTGTCAGCGAAAATTTCTTTTCGTAGTTGGGGTATATTAGGATTGGATAGGACGTGATGAGTACTTTTAGTTTCTGGAAGGCAGACATGTAATCATTATCTTTTGTGTTAATTACCGCTCCTTTCTTTAATTTGGATGTCATGGGTATGCTATTTCGGCAATATTGGGAATGAACTTACAGTATAATCCGCAGGTTCCAAGGAATGATTTTATTCCTTTTGTGGTTTTAGGAATAGGAAAATTAATAATTGCATTTATTTGCATTATCGTGATAATGTTACCGAGAAATTCTGTTTCTTTCTTCAGAAATTCACATTTATCAAGTTGCAATTTTAAATTAGCTGATCGTAGCTTATCAAATACCTTTTTTTGTGACATTATGTGTTCTTCCAATGAAGTGGAATAAATTATAATATCATCTAAATAAACTAAACAATATTTATAAATTAAGTCTTCTAGAAGATTGTTTATGCAGCGTTGAAATGTTGCTGGTGAATTTTTCAGACCAAAAGGCATACGAGTATATTCGTAATGTCCATATTTTGTTGAAAATGCTGTTTTGGATATTGATTGCTGGTCCATTTGAATTTGATGGAAACCTTTAGTTAGATCAATGGTTGTGAAGTATTGACAGCGTCCAAGCTTGTCTAATATTTCGTCCATTACTGGAATATGGAATTTGTCGACAATGGTAATTTCATTGAGACTACGATAGTCTATGACTAATCGAAATTTTGGTTTACCAGAAGCGTCACTTTTCTTTGGCACAATCCAAATTTGAGAACAATAGGGGGATTTGGATTTCCTAATTATTTTTTGTTCTATAATTTCGTTGATTTGCTTATTGACTTCTTGATCAAACGCTTGGTGGTATTTATATGGTTTTTTATAAATAGGGTCTTCGTGTTTTGTATGAATAGAATGTTTAATCGTATTTGTAAAGGTCAAAGTTTCACCTTCTTTGTTTTAAATATAACGGTATTCAAGCAAAACGTGGCAAAGTTGCTCCCTTTCTTTTGTATTTAGATGTGCTAATGTAAATACGTTAGATTCTCTAAACTCGTCATTTAAGGCGTAGTTAGAGGATGTTACTAGAAGGGCTTCTTCTATGTATGGGGTAATAAAAGGGTTTTCCTCAGATTTAGAAGTCTTGGGACACTCTTGGGTATTCTTGGACTCTTCTGGGTTAGACGATCTTTTGCACTCATTGGGGACCTTTGACTCATCTGCTTTTAAGTGGGATTTCCGTTTAATTTTCTGGAGGTTTTTCTCCTTTTTCTGTATATGTAGACGGGTTTCCTCTGAATTATATGATCTGGGGCACTCATTGGTAACCTTTGACTCATATGATTTTAAGCGGGGTTTCCCCTTAGTTTTCCGGATGGTTTTCTCCTTTTTGGTGTGTGTAGAGGGGTTTCCTCTGGGTTACATGACCTGGGGCACTCATTGGTAGCCTTGGACTCATCTGTTTGGATGTGTTTATACCACATTTTAAATGTGTAGCCATTTATAGTGCATGTTTCTGTTGAATAATTAATTTGAGTGTTAGTTGGTTCTAAATAGTTTCTGCCTAATAGTAAGTCATATTTTTCTGAAAAGTTGTGAATATAGAATGTTTGTTCAATAGGACAAAGTTTGCTTGACTGCAATGAAACGCTTTGGTTCAATGTTATAATGTCATGTATAGTGTGGACTTCTATTTTAGAAGGTTTGATTGGGAAATTAAAGAAATTTTGTTTCATAATGTTAATTGACGAACCAGTGTCTACTAAGCATTTGAGAGTAATATTATTCATTGTAATTTTTAAGAATGGGTTTCCTCCTCCTCTGAATCGCTTTCTGGTTCCGAGGCTGGTTGAAGAAAATTTTCGCATCCTGTATTTATTTTGTATTGGGCACTATCACTTTCTCTCTGTCGTTTGACGGGAGGGTTTGGGGCACTATTAATTCTTTGATGAAGATTTAATGGATTCTGGACTCTACCTGTATTTAATTTTTGTGTGAGTTCTCTTGCTAATTTTGGATTTGGTTCACATGGTCTTGGAGTAGTGCATGGATTTGACTTAATTGTATTATGCATATTTTCATGCATTGTTCACGAAATTTTGATAGTTTCCCTTATCCTTAGAGGTTTGGGGTTGGAACTATTTTGCCGTCTCGTTCTGTCATTGAAAGTTTTTTCGTATACACCTGTCGTAATGTCAAATCTAGCAAGAGTCATTAATAACCTATCGGGCAATTTTCTCATTATTACATCTTTGATTGTATTATTTAATGCATTTGTGTATAATACAGTATTATTGATATCATTTTCTAGCATAAGTTTATTCGATATCTTGAATGATTTTATTTCTAACTCTACGACGAACATACGGATACTTCCGCGGTGGAGTTCTTCACATGGTGTTTGGGTTTTATATTCACTGATGAGCGCATTCAACAGGATCGGCCAGGTTGTTGCTCCCGATAACTGGGATACTCGTTGAGCATCTCCTGCAAGTTGCATCTCAATTGCGCTGAGGAATACATGCCTTTGCCTGGTTTCAGTTGATGGATAGAGCTGAAGTATGAACTCGATCCTTCGGATAAAGGCACTGAGTTCTTGGGTGTTACCACTGAATGTTGGTATTTGCCTAATTTGGCTTAAGGCTTGATTCAGATGAGATTCCGATAACAGTTTGACTTTCTCGTTTGCCATGGTTGATGATTTTATTTTTATTTTTGTTTTTCCACTTTTATTGACCGTATGGAGTAGGTTTGACTATTACGTGCCAACCACCGATTATACGTAGTTCTTTTGCGGATAAAAAGATTTAATTGTATTACGATTTTATGTTCACTTTAGCGCCGATTCGCGTGGTTCAATCTTAATCTGAAACTGTCGGGACTTATAATTTGAATATACGCATTTCGAAATATTTGAAAGTCGATCTCATCAGGGAAGTAAATAACACTTTTCTTAGTGCAGAAGTATTCATTAACTTGAACCTTAGCAAGGGTATCAGCCATTTCTTTATAACTGATTTTTATTCTGTTTTTATGGAAATATTTTATTATTTGGACGTCGTCAAAATTGTGCTTTCTGAATTCAAATTGTCTGTTATAATAATTAAGAGGCCTTTCTTTTATTGAAATGTGAATTTGGTTGTCTTCTTGTGCAATATGCACAGTAGATGATGTGAAAAGGGAAGCAGGGTCATCTTCTCCTAGGAAAACTTCTTAAATTTGAACTCTGGATAGGGCGTCAGCTACATTATTTTCTTTACCGGGTAGATATTGAATAATAATCGTATTCGTTAAGTTTTATCTTCCACCTCTGCCATACAATTGGCCTATGATCGCTTAATATGTCGAACTTTCTACCAAATAGGTAGGACCTGAAATATTTTGTTGCTGATACTATAGCTAATAGTTATTTTTCTCTTGTCGAATAGTTAAGTTCGTGTTCGTTTAAAGTTCTGCTTGCATAGTAGATGTGTTTATGCTCTTGGGATAATACAGCACCTATGGCTAACTTGCGTCTGTTGTCAGCGAAAATTTCTTTTCGAAGTTGGGGTATATTAGAATTGGATAGGACGTGATGAGTACTTTTAGTTTCTGGAAGGCGGACATGTAATCATTATCTTTTATGTTAATTACTGCTCCTTTCTTTAATTTGGATGTCATGGGTATGCTATAGGAATGATTTTATTCCTTTTGTGGTTTTAGGAATAGGAAAATTAATAATTGCATTTATTTGCATTATCGTGATAATGTTACCGAGAAATTCTGTTTCTTTCTTCAGAAATTCACATTTATCAAGTTGCAATTTTAAATTAGCTGATCGTAGCTTATCAAATACCTTTTTTTGTGACATTATGTGTTCTTCCAATGAAGTGGAATAAATTATAATATCATCTAAATAAACTAAACAATCTTTATAAATTAAGTCTTCTAGAAGATTGTTTATGCAGCGTTGAAATGTTGCTGGTGAATTTTTCAGACCAAAAGGCAAACGAGTATATTCGTAATGTCCATATTTTGTTGAAAATGCTGTTTTGGATATTGATTGCTGGTCCATTTGAATTTGATGGAAACCTTTAGTTAGATCAATGGTTGTGAAGTATTGACAGCGTCCAAGCTTGTCTAATATTTCGTCCATTACTGGAATATGGAATTTGTCGACAATGGTAATTTCATTGAGACTACGATAGTCTATCACTAATCGAAATTTTGGTTTACCAGAAGCATCACTTTTCTTTGGCACAATCCAAACCAGAATCGCTGGGTCCAGTACGCTTTCTTGACCACCACCTTGTAGGCACTTCCCCATGGGTCGCTGTCGGCAGAATCGCATAGGTCGAGGAAAAATTTGCGCTTGCTCTCCCTTATGGCTATCTTAAGAGTTTTTCTGCGGGCTCTGTACTCGGATTGGCGTTTGGCAAAGGACTCCGCACCTCTCGCGCGTTGGTAGCGACGTCTGGCGGAGAGGCACTCTCGACGAGCCGTCTCTATCTCCTGGTTCCACCAGTAGACAGGGGCTCTTTGTCGGCTATGCGTCCTGCTTGTTTGCATGCTGGCGTCACACGCGGCCTTTAGCCGCCTCATCAGCTCCACTGCCGTCAGCTCGGCTCCTTGTCTGCTCGCCGTTGGTAGGAACTGCTCTCGAAACGTGTCCAGAGTGTCCGCCTTGTATTTAATCCTGGCCTGGGCTGATGTCTGGGCTTGGGACGAGAGAGGGCATCCCAGGTCGCAGATGATGGCCAAGTGGTCACTGCCAGTGTAATCCTCGCTGAGTCTCCACCTCGTTAGTCTGTACGACGAGCCGCTAGTGAAGGTGAGGTCCACCACCGAGCCCAGTCCGGCGCGCCTGAACGTGTGCCGGTTTCTATGGTTAAGAAGAGCCAGGCCCAACGTCGCGAATGCCTCCAGGACCTTCCTCTCGAGTAGGTGGTTGAGCTGCCCCAGCTCTCTGACCATGCGTTGAAGTCGCCCGCTATGAGAACCTGGGTGCGGCATCTAGCATCCGCTGTCAGTCCAGCGCTGTCCAGTGCCTGGCTGAATGCGATTAGGGTCAGGCGGGGAGCTAGGTATACGCTGTACACCCACCATCTGCCTACCCTAGCCCTAACAAATCCGATGTCCGAAAGAACATCGGTTATTTGCTGGGCTTCTCTGCTGCACATCCAGATCACTGCTTTCTTGGTGCGGTCGAAAGCCCAGTCTAGGCTAGCCGCCGTCCGGTAGGGCTCGTTTAGTAGCGCAAGCTCCACTCTGCTGCGTTCACGCACCGTCTGCACTAGCAGGTCTTGGGCTGCCGTGCAGTGATTCAGGTTTAGCTGAATCAGACGCATCATTGCAGTGCCTTTGGTGCTCCTTTCCCACCAATGGGCACTTCCGCGTGCCTATTTGGTGGTTGGTCGCTTGGCTTCCTCTGCTTGCGCACAGGAAGCACTTAGCTTCGTTAGGGCACTCAGCGGCCTTGTGTCCCGCGATCCCACATCTGAAGCAGCACTGGCTTCTGTCAACGGTGCTTCTGCAGTGGGCCGCTATGTGGCCTTCTTCCAGACATCTGAAGCATCTTTGGCGTGGCTCCAGCTCCTTGATCAGGTATTGGGACCATCCTACACTCAGCTTGCCACGCTTGATCAGCGGGTCCGTCAGATTGGCTGGGACTGCTATCACCGCAGTCTTCCCTCCGTATTGCGTTTGCCGGAGGCTCTTGATAGCCACCACTGCTGCAGGGATCTCTGCCTGGGCCTCCAAGGCACTCTTCACTTCTTCTTCCGTAGTGAGCTCGTCGAGGTCGCGAATCACGAATACCTTGGATTGAGTTAACGCGCGGTCTCCTAGCACCGCTCCCATGTCCATCTTGAGCTTCTGCGTCAAGTCTTGGGCAGAGGCACGTAGCTCGAGGAGCTACGTTCTCCCCGGTGGCCCTGAGCCTAGCGTCCTGCCCTCTTGTGACCAGCGACAGCACTTCGCTGTACGGTAAGCCAGCTGAGGGGGTGATAACCAGCGCATCTGGCCTCTCCCTCGGCGGTCTCTTCTTGGTTGCGACTTCTTTCCCGCTGTAGTTGCTTGGGGCGGAGCACTTGGTAGGCGCTTGGGTCCCGCAGCCTTCTGGTGGTCGGGTCGCTGGGCTCTCTTCGCAGACAGCGTCTTGCGATCCTTTGGCTTGGGGCTAACCTTACCGTTGCACGGTTCTTCGTGGCTGGATGGGAGCTTAGGGGTGTTCTGTTGACTAGCATCTGCTCTTGCCGTGCGTCTGACCAGCCTAGTGCGCAGCTTTAATTGAAGCTCCTTCAATCTGGCGAATGAATTCTTCATTGCCAGGTTAATGCTCCTCACCCCGTTATGGTTGAACTTCGTAGGAAGGACGTCCAGGATTGCTCCCATCTCCTCGATTTCCAGCTGGGGGGTCTTAACCCGCTTTGCTAGTTGAGCTCTGGTAGGGGGGGATGTCGCTTCCAATGGTCTCTTGGGGGTGCCATCGCTCGGGTTTTGGGGTGGGGTCCTTAGTACCTTTGACCGTTTCCCAAACACCAAGCTTTCTTCTCCTTTACTGGGTGCACTTGTTGCATTGCTTAGTCTGACGTCCAAGTGTGCCGCAGGGGAAAAAAGTTGCGACGGTGGGTGATATACCGCTCCAGCTCGGTCGTCAGAGCCCCGAGTTATGGATCTGTCTCCGGGTTTTCATGGGATGTTGCCATGGATAAATGTTGGCCGCCCATTTATGTATGCTACGCCCGGAGAACAGATCGTTAGGTGATTTCCGTAGCTGCTAGCATTTGTCAGTGAGTGCACTGAGAAGAAAGCCAGGGGACTCGTGCAGACGACCAGCGCTGCCAGACCTGGGAGCTTTTGCCGTTTACCAGCACTGCTATCCCAGCTGACTTCGTGATCAGCTGGCGTGACTGGCAAGTGGCAGCCACCACAACAACACACGGAACGAAGAGAAAATAGCGAAGAGAAAGTTGTTTGCTACTCTCACACTGTCCTGCCCCATGGCCCTGAAGATCGTCGTCGGCGGGCGATCCCTGGACCCTTGGAGCTGTGCCTACTGCTGGTGAGTACGGCCCAAACTTTGTGCGTTGGGGACAGCCGCTCCTGTCCCTGTTGGGCCGGCGCGACCCGGAAAATTGAGAGATTTTTCAGGAGCGCCAACTCGATGCACATCGCGCGCGCGCAACTTATTTAGCCATCTGTCCGTATCAATAGAATGTTTAAACGTAATTGTGAAGGTCGAAGTTTCACCTTCTTTGTTTTGAATATCACGGTATTCAAGCAAAACGTGGGAAAGTTTCTCCCTTTCTTTTCTATTTAGATGTGCCAATCTAAAAACGTTAGATTCTCTTAACTTTTATAGCATTTATAGCCATTGTTTGTGTTGAATAATTAATTTGAGTGTTAGTTGGTTCTTAATAGTTTCTGCCTAATAGTAGGTCATATTTTTCTGAAAACTTGTGAATATAGAATGTTTTTTCAATAGGACAAAGTTTGCTTGACTGCAATGAAACTCTTTGGTTCACCGTTTTAATACCATTTATAGTGTGGACTTTTACTTTAGAAGGTTTGATTGGTAAATTAAAGAAATTTTTTTCATAATATTTATTGACAAACCAGTGTCTACTAAGCATTTGAGAGTTGGTTCTAAATAGTTTCTGCCTAATAGTAAGTCATATTTTTCTGAAAAGTTGTGAATATAGAATGTTTGTTCAATAGTACAAAGTTTGCTTGACTGCAATGAAATCATCTCTTTCTGGTTCCGAGGCTGGTTAAAGAAAATTTTCGCATCCTGTACCCATTTTGTATTGGGCACTATCACTATCTCTCTGTCGTTTGACGGGAGGGTTTGGGGCACTATTACTTCTTCGTTGAAGATTTAATGGATTCTGGACTCTACCTGTATTTAATTTTTGTGTGAGTTCTCTTGCTAATTTTGGATTTGGTTCACATGGTCTCGGAGTAGTGCATGGATTTGACTTAATTGTATTATGCATAGCATTGTTTACTAAGTTTTGATAATTTCCCTTATACTTAGAGGTTTGGGGTTGGAATTATTTTGGGGTCTCGTTCTGTCACTGAAAGTTTTTTCGTATACAAATTAAAATTGTTACTCTTTATTTATTTAAAAAAATAAATTTTATTTTTTATTATTTAACATTTATTTGGTGATAAACTTTTTCACTTATACTATTACGAGACACTTTGTTGGCAGCTTATCTTTAGCTTCGAGCTGTTGACGATCTCGTCCCGATTCAGACTGGTCTTCAAATTCTAAGTCCTAATTCAATCAACCTCGGCCAGAAGCTTTTCTTTCGGAAAATTACCGAACTTTCGATAAAAGCTTTATGCTGGAATTATATCACTGCATTGTGAAATTCAATTATGCTGATCGATGCAGTTTTTGATTGATGCGCAATAAGTCGGCCGTGGCTTGGTCTCCAAGCGGAAGCTGTGTTTACGTTAAGTTTGGGTTGCTTATGTTAGCGGGTAGCTGAGTGCTGGCAAGGGCAATGACAGAAACAAAGACAAAGGAAATGCCGACGAGATTTGAGAATTGAAATTTGTTTATAAACTGTGGAAAGGAGCTATGTTCATGCGTCCCACTTCATTATTAATTTCGTTCAAACGCTCATTTAATTCTGTTAAAAATTCTACATCATTATTTGGTTTTTCTGGTTCTGGCCGTTTTTGTTTAGTTACAAATATATAATATCTGAATTTTTTTATTAATATAGTAATAAGATACAAAATGATTAAAATTAATAATATAAATGAAATTGAAATTTTCCAATTGTAAATTTCAATAAATGGGTTTAAAATATTAATGTTGTCAAGGGAAAGTTCTGAATTGTTGGATTTTATATATTCTGATATTTCTAGGTTTTTAAAGTGGTTGGTAGTTATGTACTTAAGTATTTTGTTTTCTGAATTGGTGTATGAAATATTATTTATTGTAGTTGTGCTGTTAAATGTTATTAAATATGACCCGTTTAAATGAGAATTGTTCACAATATTATTTCCATTTATTAGAATGGCACCTTCTTGAATGATATCTATATTCTTATTTTTTTCTAGAATTTTAGTGCAAATTGATTTTTCTCCATTTAGTAAGCGAGTAAAACAAGTCTTATCTTTACTTATAATACAATAGTCGTTGAAAAGTTCGTTCTTAAAATTAGATATTTCATAAAAGGTATTTTCGCATTTTGCGACCTGATTACTTATAAGTAATTTTCCATCATTATGTGAAATGGATCTGGCATAGTAAATTTCGCATCTGTTTGTTATAACGGGGTATTTTATATAAATTATTAAGAGTTCTTTATGCAATAAAATTTTGAATATGGCGATGTCCATTAAGTCTGCAATAAGTACAGGCTGTTGTTCGTGATCTAATATTTCTTTAATGTCTTCATTATTTAAAATGTTTGTGTTGAATAAATCAATTGTAAAATACAAAATACAATCAGTGTGATAGTATCAATAATGTTTTGTAAGTCAAATGTTAATAAACGTAAAAGATGTTTTCGTAATGGCAATTCTTGATCGATAAAAATGTTTTTAAAATGATCGGAAAGTGATTTTATCTCTTTAAACAATTTGAAATTAATAATATAATATATAATAATAATAAATAAAATTGTTTTCAATTAAATCATTTATTTTATTCTGTATTTTAATGAAATCATCGTGATCCGGAGTTCCAGCTAACCATTTCCAAACAGTGCCTAACTCATTTATTCCCCTTTTTGATCTAGTTGGTATCAGTTGTGACAAAATTAATTCTATTATCTGTATTTCGTCAGTAATTTCCCATTGTGTCCGTATATTTTTATCTTTTCTTACATATCCTGATTCTAGATTGATTATTTCTTTATAAAAACTTAAGTTAGTTACGTGGAATAAGTCAGCATATGATTCATAGGTAAGGACATCCTTTTTGTCCTTGAACAGGAAGAATTCATGATTGAAGTAATCAATTATTTCTGAAGTGGTTATCATTACGAATGTTATTAGAAGTAATAAGAAATGCATTTTCTGTAAATTAATAAAAAAAATATGGTATTTGTTAAAACTTAATGTTGTCTTTGTGAATAGTCCTGTTTCTATTATTGATTATAACTTTGTTAGGTAAGTTTTCCTTAACAACCTGTTTTTTGTATCTAGTTTTTAGCTTATTTCTTTCTCCGTGTTTCTTCTCATAAACAACTTGACCTACATGATATTCTTTTTCTTTACGACCTTCATTGTGTGTTACTAACATTTTTTCTTGTGTGTTCTTTAGAATTCTTGAAATGTTTTCGTGATCAATTTTATTATATAGAATATCAAAGGGTTTTTGGTTTGTTGTAGAATGAATGCTTTGATTGAATTCTTTTGCGGCTCTAATAATTATTTCGGAATAGTCAGTGCGATTAAATTCTTCTTTTATACAATGAGCTAATTCTGTTAATGTTGAATGTGCCCTTTCTACTTGTCCGTTCGAGGTACTGTGTCTGGGGTCGGCGAAATGTAGAGTTAAACCAAATCTTTGTGCAAAGGATTTAAATTGAGCAGAGGTGAAGCTCGGTTCATTATCAGTCATAATTACTTTGGCGTGGGGAAACTGTTGGAGTAATTCCATTACTTTATTCTCGATGTTTAGTTTATTTTGAATTTCTTTTACAACCAGGAATTTTGAATATGCGTCAATACAGGTTAGGAAAATAAGACTTTGAGCGTAATAAATGTCGATGTGTAAATTCTCTCCTTCTTTAGTTGGAATAGGAGCTTCCCCAATAGGGATTTTAATAGGATGCCGGTTGTATTTATTTTCGTTGCAAATTGGACAATTTTTTATAAATTCCTTTAATTTGATATATAAATTTGGCCAATAAAATAATCTATTGATTTGTTTATAATTTTCGTCTAATCCTCTGTGTGCACGACTATGTGTTTCTTCTATTATGATAGCCTTATCTTCATTATTTTCCACGTCTTGTAGAAATATTTTAGTATAAAGAAATTTGTTGTTAAAGTTATTTTTTAATGGTAATTGAATATGATAAAGATCTTCTAAAGTGCAATGAATTCCTACCGTTATGTTTGGTTTTAGATACTCCCTTAATATTTCTATTAATTTTTCTGGCGTATCATATTCAATTATATGTCTTGTCTTATCAAAAACATTCAATGACTCATGTATTGTATACCTCCCCTTTGTTAATAACAGTTGTTGTTGAAACTGATTTAAAGGTTTTCGGGGGTCTTGTATTACATTTTCAAAACTACTATCGGCAGAATGCTGTGTATTTTGATCTGAGTTTGATTGTTATTATTTATTTTTATTCGAGATAATGCGTCAGCTACGACATTAGTTGTTCCGGGTTTATATATTATTTTCGGGGTGAAACTTTCTATAAAGGAGTACCATCTTTTAATTTCTACGTTCGGGTTTTTATCTGAGATTGTGAAAGATAAAGATTGATGGTCTGTTTGTATTTCTCTACCAATTACACCATATAAGTAATTCCTGAGATTTTTAAGAGCCCAAACTATTGCCAACAATTCTTTTTTATTTGTGGCATAAAGTTGTTCAGTTTTATTTAGAGTTTTGGATATGAAAGTAATTGGTTTATTATCCTGTGATAAAACTGCTCCGATAGCTACATCTGATGCGTCTGTTGTTAAAGTGAATTTTTTGTTATAATCTGGTTGAACTAATTCCACTTGTGCTATTAAATTATCTTTAAGTTCTTTAAAAGCTTTAACAGATGGGTCGTCTAACTGTATTGTAATTTTTGTAGACATTCTTCTAGAAATTTTTCCATTATCTCCTCCTAGGTAATTCGTTAAAGGTTTAGCAATTTTTGCATAATTTCGGACAAATTTACGGTAATAGCCGGTGAGGCCTAAAAAACTTCGAAGCTCTCTAATGTTTTGTGGAATCGGATACTTCATAATTGTGGAGATTTTCTCAGGATCTGTTTTAATTACATTGTGAAGTACTATCTAACCTAGAAATGCTGTTTCTAATTTAAAGAATTTAGATTTTTCTAGAGAAATTTTCATATTTGATTGTTGTAAAATATTAATTATTTGAATTAAATCTGTATAATGTTGTTCAATTGTATTAGAAAATATTATTATATCATCCATATAAACATGACAAGTTTTTCCGACTTGTTCTCTCAATATGTCATCAATTGCTCTTTGAAATATTCTAGGGGCGTTTGTTAACCCAAATGGCATACGTAAGAATTCAAATTTTCCGTTATTTATAGAGAAAGCTGTTTTTTCAATATCTGAATTCTTCATTAAAATTTGGTGGAATCCTGATTCCAGATCAATGGTTGAGAAATATTTTGACTTCCCTAAGTTAGATAATATTACAGACGGATCTTGCATCGGGTATCTGTCAGGTATTGTGCTTTCATTTAATTTTTTATAGTCAATAACTAGTCGATGTTTTGGAGATCCATCTTCGTTTTGACCTTTTTTGGGCACTACTAAGACTGGTGAATTGTAGGGGCTTCTACTTGGTCTTATAATTTGTTCTTTTAGCATGCTATCGATTTCATTATTAACGAAATCTGAGACCGACATGGCATAAGGATATTGTTTGCTATAAATTGCTCTGTCATTGACTATATTTATTTCTCCTCGAATATCGGTACGAAAAGGAATTTGCGTATTTATTTTAGAATGCTCCTTTTCAATTTTAAACTGATTTATTGTTTATTAGCGGATAAATCTACGCTGGCGTGCTCAGGATTTTCAGATCCCGAACTATTAGTTTTATTAATGACGGATAATTCAAAGTCGTGGTGCTCAGGATTCGTTGATCCCAAGCTATATAAATTGCCTTCAGCAATTACCGTTTCGGTTTTATATACCTTTTGCTCATCTAAATATTTTGTAATAATATATTCTTTTAATGGAACAATATTTTTTTCCTCAATTAAACACAAATCGTTTTTATCCTCGTCAAAATATTCGAGTTTCTCTTTATTTCCCTTATACTCCAAGATCCCGTTCTCGATATCTAATTTAGCTCCAATCTTTCTTAACAAATTGAATCCAATTAATAGATCAGATTCTAAACCCTCAATTTCATAGAATAAATGTTGTTCCCCAAATATATTTATCAAGTGATAATATTTTATGATTGAATATCCATGAACTGTAGATACTCTTTTGTGTATTGATAATTCCCTTTTATTCTCATAAATACCCTTTTTTATATAGCACGCGGTGGCTCCTGTATCTATTAATATTTTGAATTGTCTTTTAGTTTTTCTGTCTACCCTTGTTATATGAGGCATTCCTCTGTAAGGTGCTGATCTAAAAAATGGACCTCGTTGATATTATTTACTTTCATTGTTTTTTGAGCTGGCTGGTTGACTGTTCCCGTTGATTCCCGTTTTATCCGGGGGTGTGTTTCGGACTGATTTACATGGCCTGCGCTTGTGTTGTGTTTTTGCGCTGGGTATTGATTATAATTATTTCTTTGGAAATTATTATTAAAATTGTGTCGGTTATTATTATAATTCCACTGGTTGTTATTATTCCTAGGATGATTATCATTTTTATACGGACGATTTTGAACTCTTATGGAGCCGTCTACTTCCATAGGCTCTGGTTGTGGTTGAACTTTGGAATTATTATTAAAATTCCAATTTTTATTCGCTCCGAAGTTCCCGTTTTGCGGCCAATTATTATTTATCCTATTTGGTGTATTATTAATCTGTCTAGAGGCAAATCTAAGGTTGTTTCCTTGATTTTTATTTTCACTCCTAAATCCATTATACATATTTGCAAATTGAGCTCTAAAGTTGTTAGACTCTAATTCCTGACACTTTGCCAAAGCATTTGGCAAATCTGGTGGGTTGAGAGAGAAGAGTGTTTCTGAGATTGAACCGTTTAATCCAGAAATAAAAATTCTTAGCGCGTTGCTCCTAATTGTTTTATTTGTTTCCTTGGTTATTAGGCTGTCCTTTCCATAAGTCATTATAGTTTTACTTATAAGTAACGTCATTTTCGTATTTACTTCGTTGTAGAATTCGGTAATGGTCATGCGTCCCTGTCTTAAGATGCTTAATTCTGATTCGAGTATATGGATTGGTCTTTTATCGTTATATATCGTTATAGTATTGTTCACTTTCAATTTTATATAGACTCATTGCGGTTTCCGCCGCTTCTCTCCAGCCTACATATTGGGTTATTTCTCCTGTGAACTTTGGTAAGGATTTAATTACTTCTAATGTAGTTTCGCATTTTATGGTTCGGTCTATTGTTTGGATCTTATAGTCTTCTACCTCATTTTTGTTAGCGGTTAACTGCGCTTCTAACCCTTCAAGTTTTCTGGTTACTTCACTCAACTGTACATTTATTAATCGGTTTATTAATTCCATTGTCAGATTGCTGGCGCTGGATGTCCCGCCCGCAGAAAGGGTTGATACTGAACCTCCGGTTGCCATTGTTAAATTTAAATTATCAAAACTATTTATCAAATCTTCCAGATTGTTTTAAATTAAATTGATATTGTAATATTTAATTTTAATGTAGTATTCTCTGTATCTTAATCTTATTTTTTTTAATTTTTTTTTAGAGACAGTGTATCTGCTCAAGATACTTTCCGTGGGAGTTCTTCCTTCAGCGTAGTTGGTGGAGGGTAGGGGTCTTCCTTCAATTGGTTGGTCTTAATAATTCTTTGTTGGAGTCTTCCTTCAATTGGGTCGTTTTGATTATAATTTATTGGGGTCTTCCTTCAATTTTTTATATAGCCCTTTTTTTTTATTTTTTTTTTTATTTTTTTCTTTGGGTTCGTAGTTGAGTTCTGAATTTTTATTATTATTGTGTTCTCGTAATTTGTATTAAGTATTCAGTCCACCTTTTTATATTAAATTCTTAATTGGATTATTGCATTAATTGATTTCCAATTAAGTTTTTCCACGATCACTTTCACAGTAGTTAGATGTCGTTGGATTGTTGTGGATGTTTTAATTTTTCCACTAAAAATATAGCTTGTTGGCGGCGCGAGTTCCGTTTTATTTTTAACTTATTATCGTTAATATTTATTTAGAACTTTTAAATACGCCGCCCCACGTTGGGCGCCAATTAAAATTGTTACTCTTTATTTATTTAAAAAAATAAATTTTATTTTTTATTATTTAACATTTATTTGGTGATAAACTTTTTCACTTATACTATTACGAGACACTTTGTTGATAGCTTATCTTTAGCTTCGAGCTGTTGACGATCTCGTCTCGATTCAGACTGGTCTTCAAATTCTAAGTCCTAATCCAATCAACCTCGGCCAGAAGCTTTTCTTTCGGAAAATTACCGAACTTTCGATAAAAGCTTTATGCTGGAATTATTCCACTGCATTGTGAAATTCAATTATGCTGATCGATGCAGTTTTTGATTGATGCGCAATAAGTCGGCCGTGGTTTGGTCTCCAAGCGGAAGCTGAGTTTACGTTAAGTTTGGGTTGCTTATGTTAGCGGGTAGCTGAGTGCTGGCAAGGGCAATGACAAAAACAAAGACAAAGGAAATGCCGACGAGATTTGAGAATTGAAATTTGTTTATAAACTGTGGAAGGGAGCTATGTTCATGGGTTGGATAACTTACACCTTCTTGTTGCGCTATTTGTTTGAGTTTAGATACTGTCGTAATGTCAAATCTAGCAAGAGTCATAAATAACCTATCGGGCTCTATTCTCATTATTACATCTTTGATTGTATTATTTAATGCATTTGTGTATAATACAGTATTATTGATATCATTTTCTAGCATAAGTTTATTCGATATCTTGAATGATTTTATTTCTAACTCTACGACGAACTTACGGATACTTCCGCGGAGTAGTTCTTCACATGGTGTTTGGGTTTTATATTCACTGATGAGCGCATTCAACAGAATTGGCCAGGTTGTTGCTGAAGAATACATGCCTTTGCCTGTTGTCGGTTGATGGATAGAGCTGAAGTATGAACTCGATCCTTCGGATAAAGGCACTGAGTTCTTGTGTGTTACCACTGAATGTTGTTATTTGCCTAATTTTGCTTAAGGCTTGATTCAGATGGGATTCCGATAACAGTTTGACTTTCTCGGTTGCCATAGTTGATGATTTTATTTTTATTTTTGTTTTTCCACTTTTATTGACCTTAAGGAGTAGGTTTGACTGTTACGTGCCAACCACCGAATATACGTAGTTCTTTAGCGGATAAAAAGATTTAATTGTATTATGATTTTATGTTCACTTTAGCGCCGATTCGCGTGGTTCAATCTTAAAAGATACGCTTGGTCGCAACTCCCAACATTTTTCCTATTTATCCTACCGACATGTTTGGGTTTATATAGGCGGATTGGGATAGCTTAAGAGCGAAGATTAAGAGAATAAAGTTATCTACGTCTATTCTCCCGTTAAGAGAGGAGCTCCCGAAAAATATGAGTTTTTGTTATTTCAGTTGGCTCGCCAAGTGATCGAATGTTTAGGGGACTAGACTTTGGACTTCGGACTTTTGCACTTCGATGTGCGTAAATGACAGCTAAGCATAATCGAAGGGCTCTCAATCTTTGATTACATTTCGTACTTAGACATTAATGTGTGTGTGTGATTGTTTACAGTAGTGTGTGTGGTTGGGGAGTTGTGGGTGTAGAATGGATATGTTACTATATATATATTTGCCTCACTTATGCTGAAAATACGTCTCGACAGGTGATTACCCTAACTCGTGACAAAGAATATCATCGTATCAGAACAACCATATACCTTCATATACCATATACCTTCATACCTCGTACGAACTGTATTAAATTTACCCTAAAGGAACCAACAACGATGGGCCCAACGAACGCAACTATGGATAAACCTCTTAATTAAAGGATTAACGTGAGTAAAAATTGTGAGGATATGATGTAGAAGGGGATTTTTGAGTGCTAAAATACATCGAGTATCGACGCGATAACTGTCGAGCAGCAGAATCGCTTTTCTCACGTATTTTCGGTTTGGTTTTGAATTGCTTTTATTTTGATAAAATTTGAAATGAACAAATAAGAACGTAGCTTCTAATTAAATTCACTATTAAATTTTCAGTCAAAAAAATGAAGGAATTAAAGTTAAGTTAATTAGAGAAGTAAAACGGAAAGAACGGAGTCATTTTGTAACGTAATGAAATAATGGGCAAGTCTTTCATTATTAATGGATCGTCACCGAAACATCAACATAAGTAAAGTTCTCTAGAACTTAATTATCGTCAAACAAGGGGTAGCTAATAGAATATGTACACCAGCTACCAAGGAAGGGTGAGTATAGAATAGGGAGGCGCATAACATCCAAGTTTCCCTAACACCTGACTGGATAAAGACTTGTTAATCCCGAGTTCCTCTTCATTTGTGGGTATAGCCTATCACGATTTTTATTAGTCCACCATATTATATTTAGTAGTGCATTTATTTTCCTTATTAATGTTAGGGTATAGCTGAGTTAGAAAAACCCACGCCAATTCCGACGAGCATAACGCAGAGCATCGCTAGAACCGAGTGGCATCCTGAAATCCTTTCAGGCGATGTTGAACGCTACACTGTAGCTTACTCTTATTTTATTAATTTCTTTTAAAGACTGAATATTATTTTCTGCAGGATGATTTTTGTTGAAGTCTTCTTTCCGTTTAGTTGTCCTGATTACTTTCTGTTGGGATCTTCCTTCAGGTTAGTTGACCTGTCTATTATCTGCATGCGTCTTGCTTCATTTTTTTTTTTTTTGTTTAGCTGTGGCGGGGAATTGCCCTCGGCTGTTCCTTCCTTCTTGGTGCTGATTTTATTATTTTTTAATGTTGTTAGTTATAGTTTTCTGTTTTGTTTTTAATTGTGTTTCTTGTTTAGTCTGATTTTTATTATTCTTGTGTTCATGTAATTTGTATTAAGTATTCACCACCTTTTCCACCTTTTTAAATATTAAATTCTTAATTGGATTATTCTTTTAATTAATTTTCAATGAAGTTTTTCCACGATCACTGTCACAGTAGTTAGATGTTGTTGGATTAATATGGATGATTTAATTTTTCCACTAAAAATATGAGTTGTTCGCGGCGCGAATTCCGTTTTATATATAACTTATTATCGTTTATATTTTTTTAAACTTTTAAAGTACACCGCCCCACGTTGTGCACCAATTAAAATTGTTACCTTTAAATTATATAAAAAATTATTTTTAATTTTTTATAATTTAATATTCCATTAAATCGACTTTTTCACTTATACTATGACAAGACAGTCTTTATTGCTTATCTTTAAATTGCAACTGTTCACGATTCAGAATGATCTTCTAAGTCTTAATCCTAATCCACTCAACCTCTGCTTTTTTTAGAATTTTTTTGAACTTTAAAATATCTTTATGTTTTATCCTAAATAAAAGCTTTACACTAAAATAACTTCACAGAATTGTGAAATTGAAATTTGCCGACTGGTGCTTACTTTAAGTTTGGTTATTTATCGGCTGGCTAAGTGCTGCTGACAAAATCAAGGACAAAGGAAATGCTGCTGAGATCGGAGTTTGAAATTGGGGCAGAGTGCTATATTTACGGGTTTTAAGGAAACGCGTTAATAAAAAGATGGAAGAGTGGATTCACCATGAGGTAATTAAAGATTTAACAAGACCCATAGTACTCGAAAGAAACCGCAAACTAGAAATTGTAAAAGACTGTTTCCCAGCACCGCTCATTGATGATCAATTGGATCGACTGCAAGAGTCAAAATTATTCAGTACAATTGGTTTGTACTAAAACGGATTATTCCACATAACAGTTAATGAAAAATGCAGAAATTATACAATTTTTGTTACACACCGACGGCATTATTAGTTTTTGAATGACCCTTTAGATTTTTTAATTCCCCAGGCGTTTTCTAGCGTCACGTCAATAAGAAATTCCTGTCACACAGAGTCTTTATATGACTTTCTTAATATCATTATACTGATTATAATTTATTTTTCTATTTATAGGATACAGATTTAACGAATATATATATTATTATATTTATTAATTTTCCTTTTCTTCCTAAGCGTTTATGAGACACGGTGGAACTTAAATCAAGACAATGTATCATGAATAATTTTGCTGGAAGAATTAGTGAAATTGGAGAGTGAAAGTGGAGAGCTGCCGTTTTTTTCAGATGTGAAAAATTAAATAAAATCTGTCATTTTAGAAGTAAAAAATGAAATATCAAAGTTAAACATGTCATTGGCACCACATACAGTAAAATATTTTAAAGTAATTATATATTTAATTAATTATTATTATAAATTATTCAAAGATATCATGTTATGGTAAACGTATTTGATAAAGATCATTTTTTTTTTCGCACGGGTCCCACGGCCACACCTCCCGCCCAAACGACCGAGGGGCGCTGCCGTGTATCGTACGGCTCGATTCGCGAGAAGATATAGACGTATTGAAATACTAAAATATTATGTATGTTAAGTTGGCAACAACTATATGCTGAAAGTTGGTCACACTGATCTGAATAAGTTCTTTTTGTTTTTCTGGAAACTTCCTTCTTCTTGTGTTAACTTCCAAACGACTCACAACGGTGTCACGCTTATGTCAAATAAAACAGTTATTAAACTTTAACTAAATCGCCTCGTGTTTTACTCCACCATTTACAATAGGTTATGGGCCCAGGAGTAGTAAAGACTTTAATAATTGTGTGTTATCAAGAGGAAAATAATTATTGTATATAATTAGCTTGAACATTTTTTATAAACATGAGCGGACAAGGTGTAGTGGCGACTGAAGCAGTAAGTGAGAATAATCTCGATGAATAATCGGTAGGGCGGTCAGCTGTGACACACTAAAGTGAGGTCTTACTAGATGTAGCAAGAAGTAGCTAGAATATACCAGACTGGATGCAACCCTATTTAGCTGCACCCGATAAGTTTGGGATATTTCGGTTATCGGAGGAAAAGTGTTGTTCAGCTGATCGTGGTTTCCGCCGATGGCCTACGCCTCGACTAATGTTTCCGGTTTGTCTTCTTTTCGATCTGTACAATCAACGCGTCAAGTTGTGAAAGTGCGTCGAAAAATTTTAACTTGCGGTCATACGGGATTTTGTCGCGCGAAATATCGAAAATACGGCGTTCCTTCGCCTATAGTGGTGCGCGAAATAAGTCCGGCGTGTGTTTCCCGGCGATATTCAGCCGAAGAGATTGGCGTTTGTCACGGCCATCTCACTGCCGCCAAATCCTAGCTTCGACTAGGTCAAATTGCAGGTTAGTGAATTTCGAAATATTGGTGAACTGTAGTTTGATGCGGGAATATAATCGCAGCCGAAATTGAAGCCCGGAGGGTTTTCGCTGGGCATCTTATACGTTCACATCACTGCCCGGGTCCCACGGTTTTACCGAGCCGCTACCGGCGGGCAGAAGGAGAGACGGCAACTGCGCCAGGCCAAGAAGTGGAGCGCCTTTCCAGCAAACCGGAGCGAAGGACCAGCCGCAGCAGCAGGACAGCGATCGCCCTAAGCCGGGGCCACCAGGAGAGATATTCAAACTAATTTCGATGCAGCCTAAGTAGTGATTGAAGTGAGGTTAGAGTGAATGGAAAATTTTTGTTTCGCTTGATTGGCAGTCCAGAATGCCCAAAAATTTAATTAAATCCAAGTCGAATCGAGCAGAATCTCTAATTATACGGAAAAATGCTGAAAGTCCGACCTAACCTTACTAGAGAGAATTAATCTAACCGGATCGCCATCCTGAACCTAGAGTGGCAGAAATTAAAATTTTTTTTCCTTGTAGTTTAAGATCAACGTTAAGCTATAAGAATATGTACTCGAGTAAGAAACTCGGTCATGTTGTTTAATAATTTTCTTGGATTTAAATTGAATTCTTATTAGTGATTAAAATTTTTATATAGTAAGTGATCTAACATAAGCGAATTAAATTTTTCCCTTTTCGGAAAGTGCTCATTTGAATTTTAGAGTAGAGATTTATAAAAGTTTGATCGCAGTCGTGTAATCCAAAATTATGCCTCTTTATAGTGTTAGTGGAAGAAGCCACCTTTTCGTTTCAGCTCATCTGCGCCGGGAGATCGATCTTTCGCCGAGGAGTGAAAAGTTGAGTGAGCCTCATTGATAAAACTTTATTTTTATTGGAAATATTCGGTAGTAAACCGAATAAATTTTGCTAGAGGTCATCGTATATGGTATACACACTGCAGATAGACAAATGATAATAATGGAGTGGCGCGAGCAGCTATTTGAAATATAAAGAGAAAAGGAAAGGAAAAAAAAGAGAAAAGAAAACTCAGAAAAAATAAATAAAAAAAATAATAATTCAGCGAACAAGACTATGGAGAGAAAAAAAAAAAAAAAAAGAATTAAATTTAAAATTAAATGAAAGTCATGCTCCTTCCAAAAAAATATTTTTAGCCACTAGTAACTATAACTTTTAATTATAATAATCTCGTATATAGAATTAAAACTACAATTTCTGATCTCGCAACTGAGACAAAAACCTTGCGTTAGATTCCGTTGAGTCACCCTAGTCTGTATTAATCTTTTTATATTTACTCGATTCCTTTAGTATGTACGTATTTTTAGATATAAATATTGTTATTAATTATTAAGTTGATATTGAAAAATATGAATTTCTAAAAACCAAATACTGACTCGGCTGATATAGGGTAGGGCAATGCGCGAACACGATTCCACCTGTGCTTCGCAGGCGAAAAATTCTCAAACTTTCCTCCCATTCTAGAACTGTCCGCTTCCGAAAGTATTAATTTGCTTCCTCCGATTTTGTATTCTAGCTCCTTCATTTTGTTGTTGTTGCAAGCACGCTCAATTTCTTGATCTTATTAATTATTGTCTGTAACGAAAAGAGATCTGTACAAGCAAGACCACCACACCCATTGCCATGAGCTAGAGCCGGCCTCTAAAGCGTGCGCCCGCAAGTACAGGTACTCCAGTCTGTCATCATTTTTATTCGTTACACGTTACAGTTTAGTTAATCATAATAATAAATAAGATAAAGTGGCGACCAACGTGTGGGGCCTTAGTGAGTTTTTTTTTAAATTCATTAAGATTCGCGAATTAATATCTTCAATCCTTTCTTTACATTTTCTGTCTCTTTTCCAAAAATTTTTGTGTTTAGAATTGTTTGTGGAGTACACGTCATATTCGTGTACATAATATTCGTGCCAAGGAAAAGGCACGACCCAGGACTTCACTGTTACACCTACTGGTGGTGTTGAAATTTAGTCTAACATGGAAAATCTTTTTTTTAACGAAACTCCTTCTACGCCTTCGTGAGAATTTTGAGCCAAAATAATAGACAGCCCTACGAAAGGAGAACATCAAGCCAAGAGTTCAGTTTTATTATCTTTTCGCACCTTATCGTTGATATTTTTACGTATAAGTTTATTCTATTTTTGCTCGACATTTTTTTGAACCTATAAATTTTTCCACAAGTATGATGGGGTTAGACCGATCACCAACTAGGAAATCTCCTAGTGTCTCAAACCCTGTTTGCAAATTATGTGCAGCCGAGATCAGCACACAAGATTTGTATGTGACAACCTGTCACCATGAATTTCACAGGGAGTGCATTGGCAATCATTTTAAAAAAAGTGAGATCTGTCCGAGGTGCAAATTAACCTGTAGGCCTCCAGCCGAAGCGACTGAAAGGGTAGGGAGAGAGACTCGCAGTAAAACTAAAAATCTGCCAGCCGCAACAGTAGACGGGGGTCCTTCGACATCAGCTAGCGGTGTTAACCCAAACGAAGCTAGTTCAAGCGCTGTAAGTGCTAATGCAGCAGCTTTGTTAGCCATGGAGCGTAGGCTGCTAGCAACGTTGTCAGAGAAGATGGCGGATTTAGTACAAAACGCTATCACCTCAAGCATGCAGCGAATAATGCCCACTCCGAGTCCGGCTGTAGTCGTTACAGCCAGTGAAATGTCCGCTGATCACCCAAATGCCTATGAGAGGCAGTATTTAGCATCACCAAATCCTGTTCCTTCTCCACGAAGCGCTTCTTCCGATTTGTTTGATCGGCCAGATAAAGTCGTCCACATATTAAATGGTTGGAAAATAAAATATTCTGGTGTAGGAGTGTCAGTGGACAACTTTATATACAGAGTCGAAGCGCTTACCAGGCAGACGTTGAATGGAAATTTCAACTTGTTATGTAGGAACATAAGTGTATTGTTCGAAGGCAAGGCGAACGACTTCTTTTGGCGTTATCATAAAGCCAACGGTGATATTCAGTGGGAGAGGTTTTGCACAGCCCTACGATGCGACGATGGGGACATAGAAGAACTGATCAGGAACACCAAACAAAAACCAAATGAAACTTTTGATAGTTTCTACGACACGGTATTCGAGTTAGTCGACCAGCTAGAACAGCCTTGGACAGCCAACAAACTTGTCCGCGTCCTAAGAAATAACCTTCGTCCTGAGATCCGCCACGAAATTCTAAACTTAGATGTCCGAACGGTGTCGGAGTTGAGGGAGATTTGTAAGCGAAGGGAGGCATTCCTGGCTGACGTCAGAAGGGGTAGTAGCTACGCGAAAGATACTCCGTTTAAACGAGAGATCGCCGAGGTCAGGAGAGTGAAGATGAGGCGAGGTCAACATACGGAGCTGAGAACGACATCGAAGCTTTTTCCCTAGTGTGTTGGAATTGCCGAGTCGAAGGACACCGATACCAAGAATGTACCATATAGCCGAAAGAAGAGTGTTTTGTTACGGGTGTGGTGCAGCAAACACCTACAAACCAAGTTGTAGAAAATGCTCAAAAAATTTCAAGGTCGGCATGTCGAAGTTGGCAGTCAAACCGAAGACTTCGAATGCCGCACGGAATCAGTCAACAACGACCGATCAGTAGAGAACACCGATAAAAGTGTGTCTCTACCCCTCCCTGACGTACCAATTGAACCGGCTATTAGACTGCTTCACAGCAAAATTTCGGAATTACGAAACGTCTGCATTTCGGATTCCAGAAAAACTCCTGCAATTCTTAAACGGAAATCTCGTAGTGCTCGACGCTTGAAATTGTTCTGGAAGAATGTTAAAAAATGTAAAGCCAGTTTGGATTACATCAGTTCCATTCCAACAGGACCACGAGACCCTCGACCGTTCCTACCGATTCGCTTATTGAATCGCCTGGTCTATGGATTGTTGGATTCAGGCGCATCGATTAGTTGTATTGGAGGAGGGTTAGTGCAAGCTGCGATGGAAAACGAGAAGTTTAAGTCGTTGATAGGAGAAGCTGCGACAGCAGACGGGAATTCTCAACGTATAGTAGGACTGCTAAAAATAGAAGTGGAATACGGTGACATCAAAAAGCTTTTGAAGTTGTATGTCGTGCCATCGTTGAAACAGGATCTCTATTTGGGAATTGACTTTTGGAAACTATATGACCTCCTTCCTGCTAATTTGAAAATAGCTGAGATATTGTCGCCTGAGCCCAACCAGCAAACGGTGGTGGATCAACACGAATTATGTGAAGGTGACAAAGCCAAGTTGGCCAATGTAATCAACTGTTTTCCTTCCTTTAGCCAAGAAGGATTAGGTAAGACGAATTTGGTCTCTCATTCGATCGATGTGGGCACCGCTAGGCCTGTGAAGCAACGGCATTTCCCTGTCTCCCCTGCCGTCGAAAAAGCAATGTATGCGGAAATCGACCGGATGTTACGCTTAGGGGTGATAGAGGAGTCTGAGAGTGCTTGGTCTTCGCCGATCGTGATGGTGACTAAACCAGGCAAAGTCAGAATTTGACTGTCGCAAGGTAAATAGTTTTACGGAGAAGGATGCATATCCGTTACCCCAAATAAACGGAATACTGAGTCGTTTGCCGAGAGCCGAGTACATATCGAGCTTAGATCTGAAGGATGCATATTGGCAGGTCCCTTTGGATCCTAAATCTCGGGACAAAACAGCTTTTACCGTCCCGGGTAGACCGTTATATCAGTTTAAAGTCATGCCTTTCGGGTTGTCACGGTTAATGGACAAAGTAGTGCCGGCTCATTTAAGAAACGAGGTTTTTATCTATTTGGACGACCTACTGGTAGTATCTTCTTGTTTTGAAAGCCATTTGAATGTACTGAGGGAGTTAGCCCTGCAGATAAAGCGCGCGGGCTTAACGCTAAACGTCGCCAAAAGTCACTTTTGTATGCGACGAGTGCGCTATTTGGGCCACATTATAGGAGACGGTGGAATTCGCACAGACCCTGAAAAGGTGGCCGCGATCACCGATTTTCCATTGCCTAAAAGTTTGAAAGGCTTGCGCAGTTTCATGGGATTGTGCGGATGGTACAGGAAATTCGTCGCAAACTTCGCGACACTTTCGGCACCATTGACTGACTTGATGACTACGAAGCGTAAGTTTGTACTAACGAAGGAGGCAATTGAAGCATTCAGCAAGCTTAAAGAGTGTCTTAGCAAAGCTCCAGTCCTGTGTAGTCCGGATTTTGCGAAGCCATTCGCCATACATTGCGACGCTAGCAAGTCAGGCGTGGGCGCCGTGCTGGTACAAGTGTCTGAAGAAGGTGACGAGCGTCCTATCGCCTTTGTCTCGAAGAAGCTGAACAAAGCTCAACGAAATTATACCGTCACAGAGCAGGAGTGTTTAGCCGCAATAGTAGCTCTAAAAAACTTCAGAGCATACGTGGAAGGACTCCCTTTTAAAATAATAACCGACCATGCTTCGCTCAAGTGGCTAATGTCCAATCACGATCTAAATTCACGACTGGCGCGATGGGCATTAGCTTTGCAGAGATTCAAGTTCGAGATTGAACACCGTAAGGGTTCTTTAAATGTCGTCCCGGATACATTGTCTCGTGTAAACGAAGAGATTGTGGCCGCGGTGGACTTGCAAGAGGACTTAATTGTTGATTTCGATTCTGAATTTTTTCAGTCCGGTGATTACGTAAAGCTGGTAGAGACCGTAAAGGAAAATACCTCGAATTTTCCTGATCTCAAGGTGGAGAGCGGGTTTTTATACAGAAAAGCTGAGCACCTGACTGGAGAACGGATGCATGACGAATACGCCTGGAAACTTTGGGTCCCCAAAGAGTTAGTACCGAAGATTCTGGCTCGCGCGCACGATACTCCGTTAGCTGCGCATGGTGGCATACACAAAACCTTGGAAAGAATACGGCGATATTACTTCTGGCCCGGTCTCGTTTCAGACGTGAGGGCTTATATTAGTGCGTGTGAGGTTTGTAAGAGTACAAAATCTCCAAATTTCACTCTCAGACCACCATTGGGAAAAGCGCCTGAGTCTCAGCGATTCTTCCAGCGGTTGTTCATTGATTTTCTCGGACCGTATCCTAGGTCAAGGAGCGGCAACATAGGTATCTTTATTGTCCTGGATCATTTTTCGAAATACGTGTTCTTGAAACCCGTAAAGAAGATTGATTCCAGCGTCGTCATAAAGTATCTGGAAGATGAGTTGTTCATGACGTTCGGAGTCCCCGAAGTGATATTGTCTGACAATGGGTCTCAATTTCGAGCTAGGACGTTCCAGAAACTTATGGAGCAGTACGGCGTTAAGCACACGCTAACCGCTGTTCACTCGCCTCAGGCAAATGCTTCGGAGCGCGTGAACAGATCGGTAATTGCTGCAATCAGGGCTTATCTGCGTCTCGACCAGAAGGACTGGGACGAGTTTCTCAGCCGAATATGTTGTGCGTTGAGGTCGGCTGTGCATTCTAGCATTGGTACCAGTCCCTATTATATGGTATTTGGGCAGCACATGATCACCTCAGGGTCGACGTATTCGTTGATCAGACGCCTAAATCTTCTGGACGATCGTTCTCTAAAGTTCGACCGGCACGAATCTTTCGAGATAATGCGGAAGCAAGCTGTTGATCAGATGAGAAATAAGCACAACGAGAACGAGAAGCGGTATAATTTTCTTTCTCGTGTGGTATCGTTTGTCGAAGGACAAGAAGTTTATAGGCGGAATTTCAAGCCAAGCTGTTTCCAAACCGGTTACAACGCCAAGTTTGGACCGACGTTCGTAAAGACTCGAGTTCGGAAGAAGATCGGCAACGCGTATTACGAGTTGGAGGATCTCCAAGGACGAGCCGTGGGTACCTATCATGCCAAGGACATTCGGCAGTAAGGTGCTTCCAGTCGGTCTCAGCCTAGTGTGTCTATGAGTACCCTAGTCTGAGTGTAGCGGGGGGGTTTTGTAGTGGCGACTGAAGCAGTAAGTGAGAATAATCTCGATGAATAATCGGTAGGGCGGTCAGCTGTGACACACTAAAGTGAGGTCTTACTAGATGTAGCAAGAAGTAGCTAGAATATACCAGACTGGATGCAACCCTATTTAACTGCACCCGATAAGTTTGGGATATTTCGGTTATCGGAGAAAAAGTGTTGTTCAGCTGATCGTGGTTTCCGCCGATGGCCTACGCCTCGACTAATGTTTCCGGTTTGTCTTCTTTTCGATCTGTACAATCAACGCGTCAAGTTGTGAAAGTGCGTCGAAAAATTTTAACTTGCGGTCATACGGGATTTTGTCGCGCGAAATATCGAAAATACGGCGTTCCTTCGCCTATAGTGGTGCGCGAAATAAGTCCGGCGTGTGTTTCCCGGCGATATTCAGCCGAAGAGATTGGCGTTTGTCACGGCCATCTCACTGCCGCCAAATCCTAGCTTCGACTAGGTCAAATTGCAGGTTAGTGAATTTCGAAATATTGGTAAACTGTAGTTTGATGCGGGAATATAATCGCAGCCGAAATTGAAGCCCGGAGGGTTTTCGCTGGGCATCTTATACGTTCACATCACTGCCCGGGTCCCACGGTTTTACGGAGCCGCTACCGGCGGGCAGAAGGAGAGACGGCAACTGCGCCAGGCCAAGAAGTGGAGCGCCTTTCCAGCAAACCGGAGCGAAGGACCAGCCGCAGCAGCAGGACAGCGATCGCCCTAAGCCGGGGCCACCAGGAGAGATATTCAAACTAATTTCGATGCAGCCTAAGTAGTGATTGAAGTGAGGTTAGAGTGAATGGAAAATTTTTGTTTCGCTTGATTGGCAGTCCAGAATGCCCAAAAATTAAATTAAATCCAAGTCGAATCGAGCAGAATCTCTAATTATACAAAAAATGCTGAAAGACCGACCTAACCTTACTAGAGAGAATTAATCTAACCGGATCGCCATCCTGAACCTAGAGTGGCAGAAATTAAAATTTTTTTTCCTTGTAGTTTAAGATCAACGTTAAGCTATAAGAATATGTACTCGAGTAAGAAACTCGGTCATGTTGTTTAATAATTTTCTTGGATTTAAATTGAATTCTTATTAGTGATTAAAATTTTTATATAGTAAGTGATCTGACCTAAGCGAATTAAATTTTTCCCTTTTCGGAAAGTGCTCATTTGAATTTTAGAGTAGAGATTTATAAAAGTTTGATCGCAGTCGTGTAATCCAAAATTATGCCTCTTTATAGTGTTAGTGGAAGAAGCCACCTTTTCGTTTCAGCTCATCTGCGCCGGGAGATCGATCTTTCGCCGAGGAGTGAAAAGTTGAGTGAGTCTCATTGATAAAACTTTATTTTTATTGGAAATATTCGGTAGTAAACCGAATAAATTTTGCTAGAGGTCATCGTATATGGTATACACACTGCAGATAGACAAATGATAATAATGGAGTGGCGCGAGCAGCTATTTGAAATATAAAGAGAAAAGGAAAGGAAAAAAAAGAGAAAAGAAAACTCAGAAAAAATAAATAAAAAAAATAATAATTCACCGAACAAGACTATGGAGAGAACAAAAAAAAAATTATTGAAGAATTAAATTTAAAATTAAATGAAAGTCATGTTCCTTCCAAAAAATATTATTAGCCACTAGTAACTATAACTTTTAATTATAATAATCTCGTATATAGAATTAAAACTACAATTTCTGATCTCGCAACTGAGAGAAAAACCTTGCGTTAGATTCCGTTGAGTCACCCTAGTCTGTATTATTCTTTTTATATTTACTCGATTCCTTTAGTATGTACGTATTTTTAGATATAAATATTGTTATTAATTATTAAGTTGATATTGAAACATATGAATTTCTAAAAACCAAATACTGACTCGGCTGATGTTTCTCCTGACGTAGGGCACTGAAGGGACCACTAGAGCTATGCTCTTAACGAAAGTGGTCTAAGGTAGGGTAGGGCAATGCGCGAACACGATTCCACCTGTGCTTCGCAGGCGAAAAATTCTCAAACTTTCCTCCCATTCTAGAACTGTCCGCTTCCGAAAGTATTAATTTGCTTCCTCCGATTTTGTATTCTAGCTCCTTCATTTTGTTGTTGTTGCAAGCACGCTCAATTTCTTGATCTTATTAATTATTGTCTGTAACGAAAAGAGATCTGTACAAGCAAGACCACCACACCCATTGCCATGAGCTAGAGCCGGCCTCTAAAGCGTGCGCCCGCAAGTACAGGTACTCCAGTCTGTCATCATTTTTATTCGTTACACGTTACAAAGGGCTGTGTGCGATCGACAAATTGAACGGCGAAAATTACGCAGTATGGTCGGTGCAAATGAAGAGTGTATTGGTGCACTCGGGTATGTGGTCGTTGGTGTGCGGAAGACGCGTGAAGCAGGATGAAAGCACTAGCAACAATATTGCTGTGCGTGAAGGCTTCAGAAATTAATTTGATTAAAAACTGCGCTAGTTCTAAAGAAGCTTGGGACAAGCTTGCAGCTGTGTACAAGCCTCGTGGACCCGCCAGGAAAATTACCTTGTTCAGGAAATTACTCCGGTTGAGTTTGTCGGAAAGTGCGTGCGTACAAAATTACATAAATGATTTTGTGGATATCGTCGAAAGACTGAAAGAAATTGATATGGACATTTCTGAAGATATTCTTACTATTTTGATGCTTTCGGGACTCGGTAAGAAATTCGAAAATTTCGTGGTAGCGATCGAAACGCGCGAACAGTTACCGACTCTCTCTGATTTAAAAGTAAAAATTATAGAAGAGGGAGAGAGACAAAGAGTGAGTTCGGACGAAACGGAACTTTGTGTGCAGCAAGCGTTTGTGTCGCGTCCCAGTGGAAAGGGAGACAAGAAAAATAGATCGGCGCAAAAGAACAGTGATGCAAAGAAGAATAAAAAATGCTTTCGATGTGGTCGCGAGGGTCACTTCATTGCGCAGTGCAAAGTGAAAGACAAAAATGATGAAATAGAAACATCTGCAAAAGAGAAGTCGTTTACTATGCTTGCAAGTGTGGTGCTTGTGGATGTGATGTGGTGCTTGGACAGTGGAGCAACTACTCACATGTGTTGTGAAAGGTCGTGGTTCGCAGACATTAAAGAGCATAAAGAGAAAATATTACTTGCAGGAGAAAAATATATATTTTCGGATGGCGTCGGCACGGTGGCCGTTAAAACAAAGAATGGTTCCGTTAATTTGAAAAATGTGCTTTACGTAAAAAGTTTGCAAAGTAATTTAATATCGGTAGCGAAAGCCGTTGGAAAAGAGTATAAAGTGATTTTTCACAAGCAAAGTGCGTATATAAAGGACGGTCGAAATGAAGTAGTGTTACAGACAAGAAAAGCTGGAAATCTTTTTGTTGTTGATACTTCGAACAATCGGTGCATGTACTTGTGTGCAAATGATGAATTGTGGAAGTGGCATTATCGTTATGGTCATTTGAACATGGCGAGCCTAAAAAAGATGGCAAGTGACAATATGGTCAATGGCTTAAAGTCAATCAAAAATGTTGTGGACATAGACCGAATTGCATGTGAAACCTGTGCTAAAAGTAAAATCAAAGTGCTAGGGCTAGTGCATTCGGACATTTGCGGGCCAATGAACAAAGTTTCTGCCGGTGGAGCAAGATATTTCGTAACATTTATTGATGACTATTCGCGTTATATGTTCGTATATTTTTTGAAGACCCGTGATGAATTGCTTCCCACGTTTAAAAACTTTGTCGCGTTTGCAGAAAAACAGACCGGTGAAAAACTTAAAGCAATTCGCAGCGATAACGGTCGCGAATATATAAGCCACGAGTTTCAGAAGTTCCTATCTGAAAACGGTATCAAGCGGCAATTGACAGTACCGTACACTCCGCAGCAAAACGGGGTTGCTGAGCGCGCTAACCGGACGCTTGTGGAAATAGCAAGGAGCATGATTATACATTCAGGAGTGAATGAGTCCCTGTGGGGAGAGGCAGTTAGGACTGCAGCATATCTACGCAACAGATCGGAGACAAGGTCGTTGAAGAATCAAACACCATTCGAACTGTGGACAGGTAGAAAGCCTTCGATATCGCATTTAAAAATCTTTGCATGCAAAGCGATTGCATTGAATAAGAAACATGCAGGAAAGTTCAAGCCAAAAGGCATTGAATGCATGATGATAGGGTATTCAACAACAGCGAAGGCCTACAGATTAATGCGCATTGGATCGAACCAGGTAATCGAAAGTAGAGACGTAGTTTTTCTAGAGGAAACTATAGGGTATCCGAAGAATGGAAACAGCGAGAACGAGACGGCACTTATTGACGAAATTGGAGTTGATTGTTCGCAGATTTTGGCAGTGGACAACAACAAAGAAGATGCTGAGGTGCTCGAGGAAGAGCAAATTGACAGCGAGATTAATGAAGCCGATAGTTCTGATGTTTACGAGAGTGCGAAGAGCGATGATACCGAAGAACCGAAAATTCATGGTCCTGGTCGCCCTAAGAAGATAAAAACTGGAAAGCCCGGGCGTCCACGAAAACAATACAACTTATTGAACATGATGAAGGTTCAAGATGTCAAGGTACCTGTTACGTTTGCTGAAGCGACGCAGTCTGAAATGAGTCAAGAGTGGATAGCATCAATTCAGAAGGAGATTGACGCCCTCGAAGCTAATCAGACATGGGAGCTACAGGACTCACCAGAAGGTAAGAAAGCCATCTGTAGTAAGTGGGTTTTTGGCATCAAAGGAGATAAGGATGGCAATGTGATGCGATTTAAATCGAGGTTGGTGGCTAAAGGATATGCACAACAATATGGTATCGATTTTTTTGAAACGTTTTCACCAGTTGTCAGATAATCGTCGTTGAGACTTATTATATCTCTGGCTGTTGAGCATAACTTATTTCTACATCAGATGGATGTATCGACAGCTTACTTAAATAGCGAATTAAGCGAAGAAGTCTATATGAAGCAACCCGATGGATTTGATAATAAACATTATGGAAAAGTTTTTTGGTCATCGAAGTTGAGCGAGAAGGTGAAACTGGAGCCATATCCATAGGTCACAAGACATATATCGAGAGTATGCTACACACCTGGGGCATGATCACTAATGTATTTGGCAATTACAACCAGGCCAGATATAATGCATTCAGTTGCAAAACTGGCTGAAAGAAATGTGAACCCACATAAGGAGCATGAAGTCGCTGCCAAACGTATACTAAGGTATTTGAAGGGCACCTCAAACTTAAAGCTTCATTATCACCCAACAGGTAAACCGATTTATGGCTACGTCGACGCAGATTGGGCAAATGACACATCGGATCGTAAATCCTACAGTGGATATGTCTTCAGAAACGCAGCTGGTCCAATAGGAATAGGATACCCTATTCCTTAGTAAACAATACCTATAAATTGTCGATAGGAGGCATAACATGAGTATCATGCTCGGGAGTAGGCCTGGAATTATCGTTGTTAGCTCTAGGCAGCGAATCCGGGGTCACCAGGGGGACAAAGTGTGGTTAGCTTGAAAAAAAAAACGTAACTTAGTCTAAAGTTCAGGGGCAGGATCGAGCCAAACAGAGAATCGAACAAAGATGGATAGATGGATGGCTGGATCAGATGGAGGTTTTCAGAGATACTTAACGCAAACATAACTAATGTTGAACACACTAGGAATTAAATCCTTCTACGACATGTAATTTTTAAAAGACTTAAATACTTTGATCACTCTTCCCATAGTAAAAGACCGTTTCTATTGACTAGACTGATACTGGGGAAGATCCCTTAGTCACTCAACAATTGACCAAGCTACCAAGTTACCCACGAAAGTACAACATAAAGCAAACAACAAAACGAAAACAAATGGCACCCTCTAAACTTGAATGCAAACTCTGTATTATACTTTGGTAATGCCCTTCCACTGCTGGTTGATTTATCCCTCTAAGAATAATGATTATGTATGAATATGTATGTTGATATGTAGGAAACTTTATGTCATAGACCCGATTATTGTTATATCAGTGTCAGTGTGAGGTACACCATTTTTATATCAAATCTTTTATTATTAACTTAATTTTTAAATCTGTACAAAATGTATTATACTTAAATATAATTTAAAAATAAACAAAATGGAAACGTAAAAACAAAAAAAAAATATTTACTTTTATTAATTTTCTTTTTCTTTTTAAACTTATACTTATAGTGTATTATTTTTCTACCTCTATTTGTTTCTTCGAAATGTATATCATCTATTTGTCTTAAGTATCCTGTGTTTTTGGATGCGTTAGTCGTTTTTGATCTTACTAGAGGGGATTCTTTGAAGTTTGTGTCTATGTTAAAGTCGTGTCTATTTTCATTGAGTTTGTCAATTTTCTTTACTTTATTTTGTTAAGTGTTATAAGCAGGGGTTCCTACAAAAATGAAGATGTCTGCTGGGGTTCGACCAGTTGTGTTGTGTTTTCTTTTGAGATTCTAAATGTAAAATATTTTTTCAAATTTTGTGAATTTGTTTTCAATGAAGGCGGAGTCTTTGTCGGCTTTTATTTCTATGGGTTTACCCATATCGTTGAATATGCGTAAAATAGCTCTTTTAGTTTCAAGCCAATCTCTACTTTTTACTTCTATCGGGGAGGAGTATTTAAAATAAATGTCAATACATGATAGGAATTTTTTATTGTTTACTAAGTAAAAATCCATGACATACTTGTCTCTGGGAATCTTCAGTTTTAGCGATGTTACAGATTTCACATTCGTTTATGATGTTTTGGATCAGTTTTTGATAGTCAGGGTAATAGTAAAGTTCTTTGAACTTTATACCGGGGTGTAATAATTCTTTATGTGTTTTGAGAATGATTTCTTTGAATTGGGCGTATGTTTGAATGTCTATTAGTTTACTACTGGTTTCCATAGTTTTAGTGAAACTGTCGGGACTTATAATTTGAATATAGATACGCATTTCGAAATATTTGAAAGTCGATCTCATCAGGGAAGTAAATAACACTTTTCTTAGTGCAGAAGTATTCATTAACTTGAACCTTAGCAAGGGTATCAGCCATTTCTTTATAACTGATTTTTATTCTGGTTTTATGGAAATATTTTATTATTTTGACTATTATCTGCTTGCGTCTTGCTTCATTTTTTTTTTCCTTCCTTCTTGGTGCTGATTTTATTATTTTTTAATATTGTTAGTTATAGTTTTCTGTTTTGGTTTTAATTGTGTTTCTTGTTTAGTCTGATTTTTATTATTCTTGTGTTCATGTAATTTGTATTAAGTATTCACCACCTTTTCCACCTTTTTAAATATTAAATTCTTAATTGGATTATTCTTTTAATTAATTTTCAATGAAGTTTTTCCACGATCACTGTCACAGTAGTTAGATGTTGTTGGATTAATGTGGATGATTTAATTTTTCCACTAAAAATATGAGTTGTTGGCGGCGCGAATTCCGTTTTATATATAACTTATTATCTTTTATATTTTTTTAAACTTTTGAAGTACACCGCCCCACGTTGGGCACCAATTAAAATTGTTACTTTTAAATTATATAAAAAAATTATTTTTATTTTTTTATAATTTAATATTCTATTAAATCGACTTTTTCACTTATACTATTACAAGACAGTCTTTATTGCTTATCTTTAAATTGCAACTGTTCACGATTCAGAATGATCTACTAAGTCTTAATCCTAATCCACTCAACCTCGGCTTTTTTTTTAAATTTTCTTGAACTTTAAAATATGTTTATGTTTTATCCTAAATAAAAGCTTTACACTAAAATAACTTCACAGAATTGTGAAATTGAAATTTGCTGACTGGTGCTTACTTTAAGTTTGGTTATTTATCGGCTAAGTGCTGCTGACAAAATCAAGGACAAAGGAAATGCTGCTGAGATCGGAGTTTGAAATTGGGGCAGAGTGCTATATTTACGGGTTTTAAGGAAACGCGTTAATAAAAAGATGGAAGAGTGGCTTCACCATGAGGTAATTAAAGAGTTTACAAGACCCATAGTACTCGAAAGAAACCGCAGACTAGTAATTGTAAAAGACTATTTCCCAAGACCGCTAATTGATGATCAATTGGATCGACTGCAAGAGTCAAAATTATTCAGTACAATTGGTTTGTACTAAAACGGATTATTCCACATAACAGTTAATGAAACATGCAGAAATTATAAAATTTTTGTTACACACCGACGGCTTTATTAGTTTTTGAATGTCCCTTTAGATTTTCTAATTCCCCAGGCGTTTTCTAGCGTCACGTCAATAAGAAATTCCTGTCACGCAGAGTCTTTATATGACTTTCTTAATATATTATATTGATTATAATTTATTTTTCTATTTATAGGATACAGATTTAACGAATATATATATTATTATATTTATTCATTTTCCTTTTATTCCTAAGCGTTTATGAGACACGGAACTTAAATCAAGACAATGTATCACAAATAATTTTGCTGGAAGAATTAGTGAAGTCGGAGAGCTGCCGTTTCTTTCAAAAGTGAAAGATTAAATAAAATCTGTTATTTTAGACGTGAAAATGAAATATCAAAGTTAAACATGTCATTGGCACTGCAAGAGTATATGGAAATTGGATTGTTTTCAGATGCCAATACAAAAACATCAACGATGCGTTCGAAATTATAGGATATTTTAAAAATTACGAAGTGTTTAAGGAAATGTTTTTATTATATATTTGTGAGTTATTTATTTAATAAAATAAGTAATTATTATTTGTCTGTAAAATATTTTAAAGTAATTATATATTTAATTAATTATTCAAGGATATCATGTTATGGTAAACGTATTTGATAAAGATCATTTCTTGTGTAGTTAGTGCTATCGGGCCAGGAATTCTGCAAGTCCTCGCCATTAAATCATTACATAATCGCGCTAGTTACTTTATTTTTTTTTTTTTTTGTTAAATTTTATTAATTGGAATTAAACAAGTTTACTGCTACCTATGTGACAGCTTTACCAGGTTTAACATAAAATTCCACAGCATAGGCATACCAATATATACGTTACTTTACAAATTAAGCTACTCTAACAATATTTAATTTATTTGTTTTCCATGAAAAAATAATTATAATAATCTCGATGGGAGATCATGTGGATGGAATTTTTTCAGCCTTCTTTTTCTCGGGAGATGGATAAGCCTTCTCGCCAGGGTGTTGGGGTGGGAACCGAGTCGCCGCATATATCTTTCCGCATGGGCCCTCAATACATCGCCTATCTTTGGAATATTAAGATTTCTTTCTACCGTTCATTTCTCTGTTAAGTTTTTCTACTACATACTGTATTTGTGGTAAGTTATTAAAATGTTGAGTTTGTTTAATAAGTTCTTCATAAGTATTTTCTGTTTTAGTTATGTTAATAGATAAGTAAAGATTTTCGAGGTTTAGCGGTAAATCTATTGATCCGGCTTGAAAGATTAGTTAGCCGTTTTTGGCCTGGATAGGGGTTACTTCTAGGTATTGTGTGTAAATTGTCGATAGGAGGCATAACATGAGTATCATGCTCGGGAGTAGGCCTGGAATTATCGTTGTTAGCTCTAGGCAGCGAATCCGGGGTCACCATGGGGACAAAGTGTGGTTAGCAGGATCAGGGGCAGGATCGAGCCAAACAGAGAATCGAACAAAGATGGATAGATGGATGGCTGGATCAGATGGAGGTTTTCAGAGATACTTAACGCAAACATAACTAATGTTGAATTATGCATATAAAAAACATAAGCTACTCACACGCAAAACGCATCAAATACAGTAAATAAATCCATCAATGGCGCTTAGCACTAGGCAAAACCTTAAATAGCTTCGAGTAAAATAAATCATCAGATCGTAAGAGATCTTATACCGAATATCAGTCTTATAAGCGGTTTTGAGTATGACACTAGGAATTAAAGTTCTTCGACATGTAATTTTTAAAAGACTTGAGTAATACTTTGATCACTCTTCCCATAGTAAAAGACCGTTTCTATTGACTAGACTGATACTGGGGAAGATCCCTTAGTCACTCAACAATTGACCAAGGTACCAAGTTACCCACGAAAGTACAACATAAAGCAAACAACAAAACGAAAACAAATGGCACCCTCTAAACTTGAATGCAAACTCTGTATTATACTTTGGTAATGCCCTTCCACTGCTGGTTGATTTATCCCTCTAAGAATAATGATTATGTATGAATATGTATGTTGATATGTAGGAAACTTTATGTCATAGACCCGATTATTGTTATATCAGTGTCAGTGTGAGGTACACCATTTTTATATCAAATCTTTTATTATTAATTAACTTAATTTTTAAATCTGTACAAAATGTATTATACTTAAATTATAAATATAATTTAAAAATAAACAAAATGGAAACGTAAAAAAAAAAAAAAAATATTTACTTTTATTAATTTTTTTTTTCTTTTTAAACTTATACTTATAGTGTATTATTTTTCTACCTCTATTTGTTTCTTCGAAATTTATATCATCTATTTGTCTTAAGTATCCTGTGTTTTTGAATGCGTTAGTCGTTTTTCATCTTACTAGAGGGGATTCTTGAAGTTTGTGTCTATGTTAAAGTCGTGTCTATTTTCATTGAGTTTGTCAATTTTCTTTACTTTATTTTGTTAAGTGTTATAAGCAGGGGTTCCTACAAAAAAGAAGATGTCTTAGCAAGGGTATCAGCCATTTCTTAATAACTGATTTTTATTCTGGTTTTATGCAAATATTTTAGTATTTGGACGTCGTCAAAATTGTGCTTTCTGAATTCGAATTGTCTGTTATAATAATTACGAGGCCTTTCTTTTATTGAAATGTGATTTTGGTTGACTTCTTGTGCACTATGCACAGTAGCTGCTGTGGGAAGGGATGCAGGGTCATCTTCTCCTAGGAAGATTTCTTAAATTTGAACTCTGGATAGGGAGTTATCTACATTATTTTATTTACCGGGTAGATATTGAATAATAATCGTATTCGTTAAGTTTTATCTTCTATCTCTATAATTTCATATTTGGATCTTTTATGTTGCTTAGCCATACAATTGGCCTATGATCGCTTAATATGTCGAACTTTCTACCAAATAGGTAGGACCTGAAATATTTTGTTGCTGATACTATAGCTAATAGTTATTTTTCTATTGTCGAATAGTTAAGTTCGTGTTCGTTTAAAGTTCTGCTTGCATAGCAGATGTGTTTATGCTCTTGGGATAATACAGCACCTATGGCTATATTACTTGCGTCTGTTGTCAGCGAAAATTTCTTTTCGAAGTTGGGGTATATTAGGATTGGATAGGACGTGATGAGTACTTTTAGTTTCTCGAAGGCGGACATGTAATCATTATCTTTAGTGTTAATTACTGCTCCTTTCTTTAATTTGGATGTCATGGGTTTGCTATTTCGGCAATATTGGGAATGAACTTACGGTAGAATCCGCAGAGTCCAAGGAATGATTTTATTCCTTTTGTGGTTTTAGGAATAGGAAAATTAATAATTGCATTTATTTGCATTATCGTGATAATGTTACCGAGAAATTCTGTTTCTTTCTTCAGAAATTCACATTTATCAAGTTGCAATTTTAAATTAGCTGATCGTAGCTTATCAAATACCTTTTTTAGTGACATTATGTGTTCTTCCAATGAAGTGGAATAAATTATAATATCATCTAAATAAACTAAACAATCTTTATAAATTAAATCTTCTAGAAGATTTTTTATGCAGCGTTGAAATGTTGCTGGTGAATTTTTCAGACCAAAAGGCATACGAGTATATTCGTAATGTCCATATTTTGTTGAAAATGCTGTTTTGGATATTGATTGCTGGTCCATTTGAATTTGATTGAAACCTTTAGTTAGATCAATGGTTGTGAAGTATTGACAGCGTCCAAGCTTGTCTAATATTTCGTCCATTACTGGAATATGGAATTTGTCGACAATGGTTATTTCATTGAGACTACGTCATCTATGACTAATAGAAATTTTGGTTTACCAGAAGCATCACTTTTCTTTGGCACAATCCAAATTTGAGAACAATAGGGGGATTTCGATTTCCTAATTATTTTTTGTTCTATAATTTCGTTGATTTGCTTATTGACTTCTTGATCAAACGCTTGGTGGTATTTATATGGTTTTTTATAAATAGGGTCTTCGTGTTTTGTATGAATAGAATGTTTAATCGTATTTGTAAAGGTCAAAGTTTCACCTTCTTTGTTTTGAATATCACGGTATTCAAGCAAAACGTGGCAAAGTTGCTCACTTTCATTTGTATTTAGATGCGCTAATCTAAATACGTTAGATTCTCTTAACTCGTCATTTAAGGCGTAGTTAGAGGATGTTACTAGAAGGGCTTCTTCTATGTATGGGGTAATAGAAGGGTTATCCTCAGATTTAGAAGTCTTGGGACACTCTTGGGAATTCTTGGACTCTTCTGGGTTAGACTTTGAATTGGGCGTATGTTTGAATGTCTATTAGCTTACTACTGGTTTCCATAGTTTTAGTGAAACTATCGGGCCTTATAATTTGAATATACGCATTTCGAAATATTTGAAAGTCGATCTCATCAGGGAAGTAAATAACACTTTTCTTAGTGCAGAAGTATTCATTAACTTGAACATTAGCAAGGGTATCAGCCATTTCTTAATAACTGATTTTTATTCTGGTTTTATGCAAATATTTTAGTATTTGGACGTCGTCAAAATTGTGCTTTCTGAATTCGAATTGTCTGTTATAATAATTACGAGGCCTTTCTTTTATTGAAATGTGATTTTGGTTGACTTCTTGTGCACTATGCACAGTAGCTGCTGTGGGAAGGGATGCAGGGTCATCTTCTCCTAGGAAGATTTCTTAAATTTGAACTCTGGATAGGGAGTTATCTACATTATTTTATTTACCGGGTAGATATTGAATAATAATCGTATTCGTTAAGTTTTATCTTCTATCTCTATAATTTCATATTTGGATCTTTTATGTTGCTTAGCCATACAATTGGCCTATGATCGCTTAATATGTCGAACTTTCTACCAAATAGGTAGGACCTGAAATATTTTGTTGCTGATACTATAGCTAATAGTTATTTTTCTATTGTCGAATAGTTAAAGTTCGTGTTCGTTTAAAGTTCTGCTTGCATAGCAGATGTGTTTATGCTCTTGGGATAATACAGCACCTATGGCTATATTACTTGCGTCTGTTGTCAGCGAAAATTTCTTTTCGAAGTTGGGGTATATTAGGATTGGATAGGACGTGATGAGTACTTTTAGTTTCTCGAAGGCGGACATGTAATCATTATCTTTAGTGTTAATTACTGCTCCTTTCTTTAATTTGGATGTCATGGGTTTGCTATTTCGGCAATATTGGGAATGAACTTACGGTAGAATCCGCAGAGTCCAAGGAATGATTTTATTCCTTTTGTGGTTTTAGGAATAGGAAAATTAATAATTGCATTTATTTGCATTATCGTGATAATGTTACCGAGAAATTCTGTTTCTTTCTTCAGAAATTCACATTTATCAAGTTGCAATTTTAAATTAGCTGATCGTAGCTTATCAAATACCTTTTTTAGTGACATTATGTGTTCTTCCAATGAAGTGGAATAAATTATAATATCATCTAAATAAACTAAACAATCTTTATAAATTAAATCTTCTAGAAGATTTTTTATGCAGCGTTGAAATGTTGCTGGTGAATTTTTCAGACCAAAAGGCATACGAGTATATTCGTAATGTCCATATTTTGTTGAAAATGCTGTTTTGGATATTGATTGCTGGTCCATTTGAATTTGATTGAAACCTTTAGTTAGATCAATGGTTGTGAAGTATTGACAGCGTCCAAGCTTGTCTAATATTTCGTCCATTACTGGAATATGGAATTTGTCGACAATGGTTATTTCATTGAGACTACGTCATCTATGACTAATAGAAATTTTGGTTTACCAGAAGCGTCACTTTTCTTTGGCACAATCCAAATTTGAGAACAATAGGGGGATTTGGATTTCCTAATTATTTTTTGTTCTATAATTTCGTTGATTTGCTTATTGACTTCTTGATCAAACGCTTGGTGGTATTTATATGGTTTTTTATAAATAGGGTCTTCGTGTTTTGTATGAATAGAATGTTTAATCGTATTTGTAAAGGTCAAAGTTTCACCTTCTTTGTTTTAAATATAACGGTATTCAAGCAAAACGTGGCAAAGTTTCTTTTGTATTTAGATGTGCTAATGTAAATACGTTAGATTCTCTAAACTCGTCATTTAAGGCGTAGTTAGAGGATGTTACTAGAAGGGCTTCTTCTATGTATGGGGTAATAAAAGGGTTTTCCTCAGATTTAGAAGTCTTGGGACACTCTTGGGTATTCTTGGACTCTTCTGGGTTAGACGATCTTTTGCACTCATTGGGGACCTTTGACTCATCTGCTTTTAAGTGGGATTTCCGTTTAATTTTCTGGAGGTTTTTCTCCTTTTTCTGTATATGTAGACGGGTTTCCTCTGAATTATATGATCTGGGGCACTCATTGGTAACCTTTGACTCATATGATTTTAAGCGGGGTTTCCCCTTAGTTTTCCGGATGGTTTTCTCCTTTTTGGTGTGTGTAGAGGGGTTTCCTCTGGGTTACATGACCTGGGGCCCTCATTGGTAACCTTGGACTCATCTGTTTGGATGTGTTTATACCACATTTTAAATGTGTAGCCATTTATAGTGCATGTTTCTGTTGAATAATTAATTTGAGTGTTAGTTGGTTCTAAATAGTTTCTGCCTAATAGTAAGTCATATTTTTCTGAAAAGTTGTGAATATAGAATGTTTGTTCAATAGGACAAAGTTTGCTTGACTGCAATGAAACGCTTTGGTTCAATGTTATAATGTCATGTATAGTGTGGACTTCTATTTTAGAAGGTTTGATTGGGAAATTAAAGAAATTTTGTTTCATAATGTTAATTGACGAACCAGTGTCTACTAAGCATTTGAGAGTAATATTATTCATTGTAATTTTTAAGAATGGGTTTCCTCCTCCTCTGAATCGCTTTCTGGTTCCGAGGCTGGTTGAAGAAAATTTTCGCATCCTGTATTTATTTTGTATTGGGCACTATCACTTTCTCTCTGTCGTTTGACGGGAGGGTTTGGGGCACTATTAATTCTTTGATGAAGATTTAATGGATTCTGGACTCTACCTGTATTTAATTTTTGTGTGAGTTCTCTTGCTAATTTTGGATTTGGTTCACATGGTCTTGGAGTAGTGCATGGATTTGACTTAATTGTATTATGCATATCATTGTTCACGAAATTTTGATAGTTTCCCTTATCCTTAGAGGTTTGGGGTTGGAACTATTTTGCCGTCTCGTTCTGTCATTGAAAGTTTTTTCGTATACACCTGTCGTAATGTCAAATCTAGCAAGAGTCATTAATAACCTATCGGGCAATTTTCTCATTATTACATCTTTGATTGTATTATTTAATGCATTTGTGTATAATACAGTATTATTGATATCATTTTCTAGCATAAGTTTATTCGATATCTTGAATGATTTTATTTCTAACTCTACGACGAACATACGGATACTTCCGCGGTGGAGTTCTTCACATGGTGTTTGGGTTTTATATTCACTGATGAGCGCATTCAACAGGATCGGCCAGGTTGTTGCTCCCGATAACTGGGATACTCGTTGAGCATCTCCTGCAAGTTGCATCTCAATTGCGCTGAGGAATACATGCCTTTGCCTGGTTTCAGTTGATGGATAGAGCTGAAGTATGAACTCGATCCTTCGGATAAAGGCACTGAGTTCTTGGGTGTTACCACTGAATGTTGGTATTTGCCTAATTTGGCTTAAGGCTTGATTCAGATGAGATTCCGATAACAGTTTGACTTTCTCGTTTGCCATGGTTGATGATTTTATTTTTATTTTTGTTTTTCCACTTTTATTGACCGTATGGAGTAGGTTTGACTATTACGTGCCAACCACCGATTATACGTAGTTCTTTTGCGGATAAAAAGATTTAATTGTATTACGATTTTATGTTCACTTTAGCGCCGATTCGCGTGGTTCAATCTTAAAAGATACGCTTGGTCGCAACTCGCACAATTTTTCCTATTTATCCTACCGACTGCGCCATTTACGAATTCAGAACGAGAGTTTAATAAAAAAAAGAACACAGTTATATTTTTTTATGTATTATTAATCGTTTTTATTATTTCCAATAAAGGAAGAACTAGAGCCTTTGGATTATCACTAGGTTGGATAATGGACTTCAAAGTTGAAATGGGCTTAGCAGGGTTATCGCGATTGATAACGTACTCAGAACTAAACTACTGTAGTGATGTTACAGATTTCACATTCGTTTATGATGTTTTGGATCAGTTTTTGATAGTCAGGGTAATAGTAAAGTTTGTTTGAATGTCTATTAGTTTAATACTGGTTTCCATAGTTTTATTGAAACTGTCGGGACTTATAATTTGAATATACGCATTTCGAAATATTTGAAAGTCGATCTCATCAGGGAAGTAAATAACACTTTTCTTAGTGCAGAAGTATTCATTAACTTGAACCTTAGCAAGGGTATCAGCCATTTCTTTATAACTGATTTTTATTCTGTTTTTATGGAAATATTTTATTATTTGGACGTCGTCAAAATTGTGCTTTCTGAATTCAAATTGTCTGTTATAATAATTAAGAGGCCTTTCTTTTATTGAAATGTGAATTTGGTTGTCTTCTTGTGCACTATGCACAGTAGCTGCTGTGTTAAGGGAAGCAGGGTCATCTTCTCCTAGGAAAATTTCTTAAATTTGAACTCTGGATAGGGCGTCAGCTACATTATTTTCTTTACCGGGTAGATATTGAATAATAATCGTATTCATTAAGTTTTATCTTCCATCTCTGTAATTTCATATTTGGATCTTTTATGTTGCTTAGCCATACAATTGGCCTATGATCGCTTAATATGTCGAACTTTCTACGAAATAGGTAGGACCTGTAATATTTTGTTGCTGATACTATAACTAATAGTTATTTTTCTCTTGTCGAATAGTTAAGTTCGTGTTCGTTTAAAGTTCTGCTTGCATAGCAGATGTGTTTATGCTCTTGGGATAATACAGCACCTATGGCTATATTACTTGCGTCTGTTGTCAGCGAAAATTTCTTTTCGTAGTTGGGGTATATTAGGATTGGATAGGACGTGATGAGTACTTTTAGTTTCTGGAAGGCGGACATGTAATCATTATCTTTTGTGTTAATTACTGCTCCTTTCTTTAATTTGGATGTCATGGGTATGCTATTTCGGCAATATTGGGAATGAACTTACAGTATAATCCGCAGGTTCCAAGGAATGATTTTATTCCTTTTGTGGTTTTAGGAATAGGAAAATTAATAATTGCATTTATTTGCATTATCGTGATAATGTTACCGAGAAATTCTGTTTCTTTCTTCAGAAATTCACATTTATCAAGTTGCAATTTTAAATTAGCTGATCGTAGCTTATCAAATACCTTTTTTTGTGACATTATGTGTTCTTCCAATGAAGTGGAATAAATTATAATATCATCTAAATAAACTAAACAATATTTATAAATTAAGTCTTCTAGAAGATTGTTTATGCAGCGTTGAAATGTTGCTGGTGAATTTTTCAGACCAAAAGGCATACGAGTATATTCGTAATGTCCATATTTTGTTGAAAATGCTGTTTTGGATATTGATTGCTGGTCCATTTGAATTTGATGGAAACCTTTAGTTAGATCAATGGTTGTGAAGTATTGACAGCGTCCAAGCTTGTCTAATATTTCGTCCATTACTGGAATATGGAATTTGTCGACAATGGTAATTTCATTGAGACTACGATAGTCTATGACTAATCGAAATTTTGGTTTACCAGAAGCGTCACTTTTCTTTGGCACAATCCAAATTTGAGAACAATAGGGGGATTTGGATTTCCTAATTATTTTTTGTTCTATAATTTCGTTGATTTGCTTATTGACTTCTTGATCAAACGCTTGGTGGTATTTATATGGTTTTTTATAAATAGGGTCTTCGTGTTTTGTATGAATAGAATGTTTAATCGTATTTGTAAAGGTCAAAGTTTCACCTTCTTTGTTTTAAATATAACGGTATTCAAGCAAAACGTGGCAAAGTTGCTCCCTTTCTTTTGTATTTAGATGTGCTAATGTAAATACGTTAGATTCTCTAAACTCGTCATTTAAGGCGTAGTTAGAGGATGTTACTAGAAGGGCTTCTTCTATGTATGGGGTAATAAAAGGGTTTTCCTCAGATTTAGAAGTCTTGGGACACTCTTGGGTATTCTTGGACTCTTCTGGGTTAGACGATCTTTTGCACTCATTGGGGACCTTTGACTCATCTGCTTTTAAGTGGGATTTCCGTTTAATTTTCTGGAGGTTTTTCTCCTTTTTCTGTATATGTAGACGGGTTTCCTCTGAATTATATGATCTGGGGCACTCATTGGTAACCTTTGACTCATATGATTTTAAGCGGGGTTTCCCCTTAGTTTTCCGGATGGTTTTCTCCTTTTTGGTGTGTGTAGAGGGGTTTCCTCTGGGTTACATGACCTGGGGCACTCATTGGTAGCCTTGGACTCATCTGTTTGGATGTGTTTATACCACATTTTAAATGTGTAGCCATTTATAGTGCATGTTTCTGTTGAATAATTAATTTGAGTGTTAGTTGGTTCTAAATAGTTTCTGCCTAATAGTAAGTCATATTTTTCTGAAAAGTTGTGAATATAGAATGTTTGTTCAATAGGACAAAGTTTGCTTGACTGCAATGAAACGCTTTGGTTCAATGTTATAATGTCATGTATAGTGTGGACTTCTATTTTAGAAGGTTTGATTGGGAAATTAAAGAAATTTTGTTTCATAATGTTAATTGACGAACCAGTGTCTACTAAGCATTTGAGAGTAATATTATTCATTGTAATTTTTAAGAATGGGTTTCCTCCTCCTCTGAATCGCTTTCTGGTTCCGAGGCTGGTTGAAGAAAATTTTCGCATCCTGTATTTATTTTGTATTGGGCACTATCACTTTCTCTCTGTCGTTTGACGGGAGGGTTTGGGGCACTATTAATTCTTTGATGAAGATTTAATGGATTCTGGACTCTACCTGTATTTAATTTTTGTGTGAGTTCTCTTGCTAATTTTGGATTTGGTTCACATGGTCTTGGAGTAGTGCATGGATTTGACTTAATTGTATTATGCATATCATTGTTCACGAAATTTTGATAGTTTCCCTTATCCTTAGAGGTTTGGGGTTGGAACTATTTTGCCGTCTCGTTCTGTCATTGAAAGTTTTTTCGTATACACCTGTCGTAATGTCAAATCTAGCAAGAGTCATTAATAACCTATCGGGCAATTTTCTCATTATTACATCTTTGATTGTATTATTTAATGCATTTGTGTATAATACAGTATTATTGATATCATTTTCTAGCATAAGTTTATTCGATATCTTGAATGATTTTATTTCTAACTCTACGACGAACATACGGATACTTCCGCGGTGGAGTTCTTCACATGGTGTTTGGGTTTTATATTCACTGATGAGCGCATTCAACAGGATCGGCCAGGTTGTTGCTCCCGATAACTGGGATACTCGTTGAGCATCTCCTGCAAGTTGCATCTCAATTGCGCTGAGGAATACATGCCTTTGCCTGGTTTCAGTTGATGGATAGAGCTGAAGTATGAACTCGATCCTTCGGATAAAGGCACTGAGTTCTTGGGTGTTACCACTGAATGTTGGTATTTGCCTAATTTGGCTTAAGGCTTGATTCAGATGAGATTCCGATAACAGTTTGACTTTCTCGTTTGCCATGGTTGATGATTTTATTTTTATTTTTGTTTTTCCACTTTTATTGACCGTATGGAGTAGGTTTGACTATTACGTGCCAACCACCGATTATACGTAGTTCTTTTGCGGATAAAAAGATTTAATTGTATTACGATTTTATGTTCACTTTAGCGCCGATTCGCGTGGTTCAATCTTAAAAGATACGCTTGGTCGCAACTCGCACAATTTTTCCTATTTATCCTACCGACTGCGCCATTTACGAATTCAGAACGAGAGTTTAATAAAAAAAAGAACACAGTTATATTTTTTTATGTATTATTAATCGTTTTTATTATTTCCAATAAAGGAAGAACTAGAGCCTTTGGATTATCACTAGGTTGGATAATGGACTTCAAAGTTGAAATGGGCTTAGCAGGGTTATCGCGATTGATAACGTACTCAGAACTAAACTACTGTAGTGATGTTACAGATTTCACATTCGTTTATGATGTTTTGGATCAGTTTTTGATAGTCAGGGTAATAGTAAAGTTTGTTTGAATGTCTATTAGTTTAATACTGGTTTCCATAGTTTTATTGAAACTGTCGGGACTTATAATTTGAATATACGCATTTCGAAATATTTGAAAGTCGATCTCATCAGGGAAGTAAATAACACTTTTCTTAGTGCAGAAGTATTCATTAACTTGAACCTTAGCAAGGGTATCAGCCATTTCTTTATAACTGATTTTTATTCTGTTTTTATGGAAATATTTTATTATTTGGACGTCGTCAAAATTGTGCTTTCTGAATTCAAATTGTCTGTTATAATAATTAAGAGGCCTTTCTTTTATTGAAATGTGAATTTGGTTGTCTTCTTGTGCAATATGCACAGTAGATGATGTGAAAAGGGAAGCAGGGTCATCTTCTCCTAGGAAAACTTCTTAAATTTGAACTCTGGATAGGGCGTCAGCTACATTATTTTCTTTACCGGGTAGATATTGAATAATAATCGTATTCGTTAAGTTTTATCTTCCACCTCTGCCATACAATTGGCCTAAGATCGCTTAATATGTCGAACTTTCTACCAAATAGGTAGGACCTGAAATATTTTGTTGCTGATACTATAGCTAATAGTTATTTTTCTCTTGTCGAATAGTTAAGTTCGTGTTCGTTTAAAGTTCTGCTTGCATAGCAGATGTGTTTATGCTCTTGGGATAATACAGCACCTATGGCTATATAACTTGCGTCTGTTGTCAGCGAAAATTTCTTTTCGAAGTTGGGGTATATTAGAATTGGATAGGACGTGATGAGTACTTTTAGTTTCTGGAAGGCGGACATGTAATCATTATCTTTTATGTTAATTACTGCTCCTTTCTTTAATTTGGATGTCATGGGTATGCTATAGGAATAATTTTATTCCTTTTGTGGTTTTAGGAATAGGAAAATTAATAATTGCATTTATTTGCATTATCGTGATAATGTTACCGAGAAATTCTGTTTCTTTCTTCAGAAATTCACATTTATCAAGTTGCAATTTTAAATTAGCTGATCGTAGCTTATCAAATACCTTTTTTAGTGACATTATGTGTTCTTCCAATGAAGTGGAATAAATTATAATATCATCTAAATAAACTAAACAATCTTTATAAATTAAGTCTTCTAGAAGATTGTTTATGCAGCGTTGAAATGTTGCTGGTGAATTTTTCAGACCAAAAGGCATACGAGTATATTCGTAATGTCCATATTTTGTTGAAAATGCTGTTTTGGATATTGATTGCTGGTCCATTTGAATTTGATGGAAACCTTTAGTTAGATCAATGGTTGTGAAGTATTGACAGCGTCCAAGCTTGTCTAATATTTCGTCCATTACTGGAATATGGAATTTGTCGACAATGGTAATTTCATTGAGACTACGATAGTCTATGACTAATCGAAATTTTGGTTTACCAGAAGCATCACTTTTCTTTAGCACAATCCAAATTTGAGAACAATAGGGGGATTTGGATTTCCTAATTATTTTTTGTTCTATAATTTCGTTGATTGCTTATTGACTTCTTGATCAAACGCTTGGTGGTATTTATATGGTTTTTTATAAATAGGGTCTTCGTGTTTTGTATGAATAGAATGTTTAATCGTATTTGTAAAGGTCAAAGTTTCACCTTCTTTGTTTTGAATATCACGGTATTCAAGCAAAACGTGGCAAAGTTGCTCCCTTTCTTTTGTATTTAGATGTGCTATTGTAAATACGTTAGATTCTCTAAACTCGTCATTTAAGGCGTAGTTAGAGGATGTTACTAGAAGGGCTTATTCTATGTATGGGGTAATAAAAGGGTTTTCCTCAGATTTAGAAGTCTTGGGACACTCTTAGGTATTCTTGGACGCTTCTGGGTTAGACGATCTTTTGCACTCATTGGGGACCTTTGACTCATCTGCTTTTAAGTGGGATTTCCGTTTAATTTTCTGGAGGTTTTTCTCCTTTTTCTGTATATGTAGGGGGGTTTCCTCTGAATTATATGATCTGGGGCACTCATTAGTAACCTTTGACTCATATGATTTTAAGCGGGGTTTCCCCTTAGTTTTCCGGATGGTTTTCTCCTTTTTGGTGTGTGTAGAGGGGTTTCCTCTGGGTTACATGACCTGGGGCACTCATTGGTAGCCTTGGACTCATCTGTTTGGATGTGTTCATACCACATTTTAAATGTGTAGCCATTTATAGTGAATGTTTCTGTTGAATAATTAATTTGAGTGTTAGTTGGTTCTAAATAGTTTCTGTAAGTTTTCTTAGTAAGTCATATTTTTCTGAAAAGTTGTGAATATAGAATGTTTGTTCAATAGGACAAAGTTTGCTTGACTGCAATTAAACGCTTTGGTTCAATGTTATAATGTCATGTATAGTGTGGACTTCTATTTTAGAAGGTTTGATTGGGAAATAAAAGAAATTTTGTTTCATAATATTAATTGACGAACCAGTGTCTACTAAGCATTTGAGAGTAATATTATTCATTGTAATTTTTAAGAATGGGTTTCCTCCTCCTCTGAATCGCTTTCTGGTTCCGAGGCTGGTTGAAGAAAATTTTCGCATCCTGTATTTATTTTGTATTGGGCACTATCACTTTCTCTCTGTCGTTTGACGGGAGGGTTTGGGGCACTATTAATTCTTTGATGAAGATTTAATGGATTCTGGACTCTACCTGTATTTAATTTTTGTGTGAGTTCTCTTGCTAATTTTGGATTTGGTTCACATGGTCTCGGAGTAGTGCATGGATTTGACTTAATTGTATTATGCATAGCATTGTTCACGAAATTTTGATAGTTTCCCTTATTCTTAGAGGTTTGGGGTTGGAACTATTAGTTCTGTCATTGAAAGTTTTTTCGTATACACCTTCTTGTTGTGTTATTTGTTTGAGTTTAGATACTGTCGTAATGTCAAATCTGGCAAGAGTCATAAATAACCTATCGGGCTCTATTCTCATTATTACATCTTTGATTGTATTATTTAATGCATTTGTGTATAATACAGTATTATTGATATCATTTTCTAGCATAAGTTTATTCGATATCTTGAATGATTTTATTTCTAACTCTACGACGAACTTACGGATACTTCCGCGGAGTAGTTCTTCACATGGTGTTTGGGTTTTATATTCACTGATGAGTGCATTCAACAGGATCGGCCAGGTTGTTGCTCCGGATAACTGGGATACTCGTTGAGCATCTCCTGCAAGTTGCATCTCAATTGCGCTGAGGAATACATGCCTTTGCCTGGTGTCGGTTGATGGATAGAGCTGAAGTATGAACTCGATCCTTCGGATAAAGGCACTGAGTTCTTTGGTGTTACCACTGAATGTTGGTATTTGCCTAATTTGGCTTAAGGCTTGATTCAGATGAGATTCCGATAACAGTTTGACTTTCTCGGTTGCCATGGTTGATGATTTTATTTTTATTTTTGTTTTTCCACTTTTATTGACCGTATGGAGTAGGTTTGACTATTCCGTGCCAACCACCTATTATACGTAGTTATTTTGCGGATAAAAAGATTTAATTGTATTACGATTTTATGTTCACTTTAGCGCCGATTCGCGTGGTTCAATCTTAAAAGATACGCTTGGTCGCAACTCGCACAACTTTTCCTATTTATCCTACCGACTGCGCCATTTACGAATTCAGACCGAGAGTTTAATAAAAAAAATAACACAGTTATATTTTTTTATGTATCATATTATTAATCTTTTTTATTATTTCCAATAAAGGAAGAACTAGAGCCTTTGGTTTATCACTAGGTTGGATAATGGACTTCAAAGTTGAAGTGGGCTTAGCAGGGTTATCGCGATTGATAACGTACTCAGAACTGAACTACTGTATAGGAGCATGTTTGGGTTTATATAGGCGGATTGGGATAGCTTAAAAGCGAAGATTAAGAGAATAAAGTTATCAGCGTCGATTCTCCCGAAAAAGGAGGTGTCTATTCTCCCGTTAAGATCTTACTATCTCCTATCAAAATGTTAGAGGCTTGCGTAGCAAATTAAGCAAATTGTATTGTGATAGTCTTTCATTTGCATCCTATATATTAGTGCTCACAGAGACTTGGTTAAAGCCGGAGATACTTAACTCCGAAGTGTTCCCAGGTATGTACACTATATATAGGTTTTACCGTCCCTCCAGACGGGGAGGTGGAGTCTTAATTGCGGTTAGATCTACCCTCGCGTCGGAGGAGTTACTTTTGGACGATTCCCGTAACTCGGAATTCTTATGTGTAAAGCTGTCTTTTCCGACAGATCAGTTTATATTACGTGCTCGTATATTCCGCAATCTTCTGAATTCCCAGAATATCAGAATCATCTGTACGCTATCCAGTCCATCTTTAATAAACTGTCTGACAGGGACCAATTGGTAGTTCTGGTAGTGGTCCCCAGAAAAACAATAGATTAGAATAGAAGCCAACAAAGAAGCCAACAAAGCGAATTCCCTGTTTTCGCAAGGCGAATTTTCGGAGGCTAAACAATTTTATAGCTGGCTTTAATTGGTCCGATCTTTACTCCTGCAACATAATGGCGGATGCGATTAATATGTTTTATACCGCAATTAAATCATTTTTGACTCTTGTGTTCCGATGTACTATCCGTCAATCTCTAAACCTCCTTGGTTAAATAAAGAGTTGACACACCTAAGAAATTTAAAGTCCAGACACTATATGAAATTTAAAAATACCGGTTCTGAGTCCGTCCTTTGTAAATATTTAAGCCCTTGGTTAAACTTTACCGTTCTTAATGCACAGTGCTACAAAAATTATTTAATCCGTTGTAAGTTCCAGTTTGCACAGGATCCGAAACAGTTTTATAATTTCGTTAGCACTAAGCGAAAAACAAGTTCTTACCCTTCCTCGCTATTTTTTGAAAACATTACGGTTACATCGGATCAGGCAATAGCCAAGATTTTTCAAACAACATTCAACTTTACCTCATTCCGAACAGCCATACTCTTTTGCGGTATCTAGGTCGAATCTAATATTTTGCCCCACTATAAACGAAAGCTCACTGCTTAATGATCTTCAGCGTGTTAAACCGGTATATTCGCCAGGACCCGATGGAATCCCTGGCTGTGTGCTCAGTTTCTGTGCGGAAGCCTTGTGCAAGCATATACTGAAACTGTTTACCTTATCTCTGGAATCTTCACAATTCCGTCATATATGGAAGGAGTCCTTTGTGATTCCTCTTCACAAAAAAGGTAGCAAACTGAATGCAAGCAATTACAGAGGAATCTCTAAATTGTCGGCTATCCCAAAACTTTTCGAAAATGTTATCACTCCTCATTTGCAGCTCCTTTGTAGATCAATCATATTACCGTGTCAACACGGTTTTATGAAACGCAGATCTACAACCACTAACCTCTTAGAGCTAACTTCTTTCGTAATACAGGGTTTCAAAAATAATCTTCAAACAGATGGCATCTACACTGACTTCAGTAAAGCTTTTGACTCTGTTAATCATTACCTTCTAATAAGAAAACTTGATCTTATAGGTTTCCCTGTTGATCTTCTAAATTGGATTTCAAGCTATCTGAATGGCAGGACACGACAAGTCCTCTTTAAAAATTCTTTATCTTCTATTCTCCGAGTCACATCGGGTGTCCCACAAGGAAGCCATCTTGGTCCGCTTCTTTTTACTTTATTCATTAACGACCTCCCCTTAAACAGACGATGTTAAATTATGCCTCCAGTACAAGGACACTTCTTGCCATTTGGACTTACAATCCGATCTAGACCGATTTCAAATATGGTGCCGTGGTGATAACATATTAGACTTAAATGGCTCCAAGTGTAAAGTTATGACCTTTTGTCGTGCCAACCCAATACGCACGACTTACACTCTAAGTGGGTGCTCTCTGGACAGAATAACACGAGTTGATGATCTTGGTGTTCTTCTGGACCCAAAACTAAAATTTTCTGACCATATTTCGTCTATTGTCAATAAGGCCAGGGGTGTGCTTGGTTTTATAAAAAGGTGGTCTAAGGAATTTGATGACCCTTACTTGACTAAAACCTTATTTATTTCGTTAGTCCGTCCGATTCTCGAGTACGGATCACCTGTTTGGAGTCCACAATACGCAGTCCACTCGGACCGCATTGAATCGGTCCAAAAAAATTTCTTACTTTTTGCCTTGCGGCGCCTTAATTGTGATGCAAACCGTATATTACCTCCTTATTCCAGTAGACTATTTTTAATTAATTTACCGTCCCTAGCTAACCGTAGAACTATGCTTGGAACAGTCTTTATTTGTAAGCTTATTCGTGGGGATGTTGAGAGTCTCGACTTGATTAGTCGGCTTAATTTCTCGGTTCCAAGTAGATTCACTAGAAACTATATACCCCTTATCTTAAATCATTGTAGTTCTAACTATGAGTTGCATGACCCTTACAGAGTTTTATGTTCTGACTATAATAGACTTTATCCTAATGTCTGTAATCTTGACTCTCTGCCACTATTAAAGCAATCGATTTTATCTTTTGTATTACATAATTAGATCCTACTAACACTAATATTTAACATAGTTATTTTACATTATGTTCATTTCCTCGTTCTTGTTCTCTTTTTTATATCGCGCCTATATCTTCTCGCGAATCGAGCCGTACGATACACGGCAGCGCCCCTCGGTCGGTTGGGCGGGAGGTGTGGCCGTGGACCCGTGCGATAAAAAAAAAAAAAGAGAGAGGAGCTCCCGAAAAATATGAGTAATTTGTGAATCCTGAGACGATTGTATGGGCGGAAGTTTTTGTTATTTTAGTTGGTTCGCCAAGTGATCGAATGTTTAGGGGACGTGGACGTTGGCTCGCCACAGAGTCTAGACTTTGGACTTCGGACTTTTGCACTTCGATGTGCGTAAATGACAGCTAAGCATAATCGAAGGGCTCTCAATCCTTGATTACATGGGGAATTGTGGGTGTAGAATGGATATGTTACTATATACAGTTGCGGTAACAATAATAGCACCATAAGCACATTTCGTTTTTGACCCATCGTTTCTCTATTTTCTGACATTTTTTCATAATTTTTGTAACTAATCTTAAATACTACAATGATTTTCAATCGAAATAATAAAATTGGTTACAGATCTAATGGATACTTTAAAAATAATTGGTAAAACAAAAAAAAACCTTAAAATTTAGTGGGTAACAAAAATAGCACTGTTTCTCGTATTTTGCTAAAACTAAATCAAAAAATAAAATAAGAGTTCAACAAATGGATTATATCTTAAGAACTATGTGTAAAGAATATTAATATTTGGTTGCGTGACCATGGTAGGCAATGACAGCTGCGCATGCTCTTGGCATGGAGTCCACCAAGTCCTGGTACCGTTTTTTAGGAATTTTGCTCCATCAATCCTTGATCCTCGATCTCCCATGAATCCAAAGTTCCTCGTTATTGTTGGGTTTGGCTTCAGAAACCTTATTTTTACGTCCGCACAAAGTTTTTCGATTGGATTCAAGTCGGGTGACTGAGCAGGTCATTTCATTACTTGGATAGATTTCTGCTCAAACCACTTTCGAGCTCTCTTGCTCGTGTGTTTTGGGTCGTTATCCTGTTGAAATGTCCAAAACAACGGCATTTCATCCTCGGCATATAGCGCCATCACATTTTCCAGGATATCTGTGTAAATGTGCTGATCCATGATGCCTTGAATCATATGAATCGGATCTACTCTATAGTATGAAAAGCACGCCCATACCATGATGTGTGATCTCCCGTGCTTTACCGTCTTAAAGGTGAAGCGAGGATTATATTCAACTCAGGGTGGACGCCGAACATAAGACCGAGAGCCTTTCCCACCAAAAAAAAAAAACAATTTTGCTCTCATCTGACCACAAAATGTGGCGCCCCTTCTCCACAGGCCAGTCCTTGCGTATCTTGGCATATAAGATTCTCTTTGACACATGCTTCGCAGTCAGAAGCGGGACTTTTCTGGGACTGCGCACATTTAGGTTGTTTTGTCTTAAGTGTTTGCGAACTGTTTCCACGCTTGCAGCTATCTGGAGCTCCTTCTTCAGTTCCGTCGCCGGCTTAAAAGGCTCCTTCTTGCTTTGCCGAACCAAGCGCTTGATCTCCACGTTGGACATAGAGAGCTTTCTTCCACGTTTTTCGTTATTTTCGACAAACAGAAGTGCGTTGCGGATCATTTTGATTGAAAAACCAACAAACCGTCCCATTTTAGCGTAGGTTTTACCTTCAGAGATCATGTTTTTAATCAAATTCCTTTTTTCGACGGTAGAATGCTTTCCCCGACCCATAATTAGAGAATTTTTGGTCTTCTTTTGAAAAAAATTCAATTAAAACCTTTAATGCAACTCCTTTTTTCAAAATATGTCGAAAAAAAACCCAAAGCAATCACTCCTATTAATTTTATTCAGCAAAAACGTGGTCAGTGCTATTTTTGTTACCGCCTCATTTAGCGCCCTTTTGCAGAAAGTGCCCAAAAACAAAAAGAACCGTTACATTAAGAGAGTCAAAAAAGAAGGTAATTTTTGAGTGCTAAAACACATCGAGTATCGACGCGATAACTGTCGAGCAGCAGAATCGCTTTTCTCTCGTATTTTCGGTTAGGTTTTGAATTGCTTTTATTTTGATAAAATTTGAAATGCACAAATAATTTTCTTTGAATATAATATTTTCATATTTTGATATTATTCTATTCGATCTAAGAACGTAGCTTCCAATTAAATTGGGTATTAAATTTAAAGTCAAAAAAATTAAGGAATTAAAGTTAAGTTAATTAGAGAAGTAAAACGGAAAGAAAGGAGTCAGTTTGTAACGTAATGAAATAATGGTCTAGTCTTTCATTATTAATGGATCGTCACCGAAACATCAACATGTGTAAAGTTCGCCTGAACTTAATTATCGTCAAACAAGGGGTAGCTACCAAGGAAGGGTGAGTATAGAATAGGGAGGCGCATAAAATCCAAGTTTTTTTTTATGAAACGCAGATCTACAACCACTAACCTCTTGGAGCTAACTTCTTTCGTAATACAGGGTTTCAAAATTAATCTTCAAACAGATGTCATCTACACTGACTTTAGTAAAGCTTTTGACTCTTTTAATCATTACCTTCTAATAAGAAAACTTGATCTTATAGGTTTCCCTGTTGATTTTCTAAATTGGATTTCAAGCTATCTGAATGGCAGGACACAACAAGTGCTCTTTAAAAATTCTTTATCTTCTATTCTCCGAGTCACATCGGGTGTCCCACAAGGGAGCTATCTTGTTACGCTTCTTTTTACCTTATTCATTAACGACCTCCCCTTAATAATAATACATTCGCGTGTACTTATGTACGCAGACGATGTTAAATTATGCTTCCAGTACAAGGACACTTCGTGCCATTTGGACTTACAATCCGATTTCAAATATGGTGCGGTGATAACATATTAAACTTAAATGACTAAAATTTTCTGACCATATTTCGTCTATTGTCAATAAGGCCAGGGGTGTGCTTGGTTTTATTAAAAGGTGGTCTAAGGAATTTAATGATCCTTACTTGACTAAAACCTTATTTATTTCGTTACTCCGTCCGATTCTCGAGTACGGATCACCTGTTTGGAGTCCACAATACGCAGTCCACTCGGACCGCATTGAATCGGTCCAAAAAAACTTCTTACTTTTTGCCTTGCGGCGCCTAAATTGTAATGCAAACCGTATATTACCTCCTTATTCCAGTAGACTACTTTTAATTAATTTACCGTCCCTAGCTAACCGTAGAACTATTCTTGGAACAGTCTTTATTTGTAAGCTTATTCGTGGGGATGTTGAGAGTCTCGACTTGATTAGTCGGCTTAACTTCTCGGTTCCAAGTAGATTCACTAGAAACTATATACCCCTTATCTTAAATCATTGTAGATCTAACTATGAGTTGCATAACCCTTACAGAGTTTTATGTTCTGACTATAATAGACTTTATCCTATTATCTGTAATCTTGACTCTCTGCCGCTAATAAAGCAATCGATTTTATCTTTTGTATTACATAATTAGATCCTACTAACACTAATATTTAACATAGTTATTTTACATTATGTTCATTTCCTCGTTCCTGTTCTCTTTTTTATATCGCGTCTATATCTTCTCGCGAATCGAGCCGTACGATACACGGCAGCACCCCTCGGTCGGTTGGGCGGGAGGTGTGGCCGTGGGACCCGTGCGATAAAAAAAAAAAGAGAGAGGAGCTCCCGAAAAATATGAGTAATTTGAGAATCCTGAGACGATTGTGTGGGCGGAAGTTTTTGTTATTTTAGTTGGTTCGCCAAGTGATCGAATGTTTAGGGGACGTGGACGTTGGCTCGCAACAGAGTCTAGACTTTGGACTTCGTACTTTTGCACTCGATGTGCGTAAATGACAGCTAAGCATAATCGAAGGGCTCTCAATCTTTGATTACGTGTTGAGTTGTGGGTGTAGAATGGATATGTTACTATATACCATATATATTTCCCTCACTTATGCTGAAAATACGTCTCGATAGGTATTTACCCTAACTCGTGACAAAGAATATCGTCGTATCAGAAATGTTATAGCATCATATATCTTCATACCTCGTACGAACTGTATTAAATTCATCCTAAAGGAACCAACAACGATGGGCCCAACGAACGCAACTATGGATAAACCTCTTAATTAAAGGATTAACGTGACTAAAAATTATGAGTGATATGATGTAGAAGGGAATTTTTGAGTGCTATAACACATCGAGTATCGACGCGATAACTGTCGAGCAGCAGAATCGCTTTTCTCGCGTATTTTTGGTTAGGTTTTGAATTGCTTTTATTTTGATAAAATTTGAAATGAACAAATAATTTTCTTTGAATATAATGTAAGCTTATATTCGATCTAAGAACGTAGCTTCTAATTAAATTGGCTATTAAATTTAAAGTCAAAAAAATGAAGGAATTAAAGTTAAGTTAATTAGAGAAGTAAAACGGAAAGAAAGGAGTCAGTTTGTAACGTAATGAAATAATGGTCTAGTCTTTCATTATTAATGGATCGTCACCGAAACATCAACATGTGTAAAGTTCGCCTGAACTTAATTATCGTCAAACAAGGGGTAGCTACCAAGGAAAAGTGAGTATAGAATAGGGAGGCGCATAACATCCAAGTTTCCCTAACGCCTGACTGGAAAAAGACTTGTTAATCCCGATTTCCTCTTCATTTGTGGGTATAGCCTATCACGATTTTTATTAGTCCACCATATTAGATTGGGTCCCCAGAAAAACAATAGAATAGAATAGAAGCCAACAAAGCGAATTCCCTGTTTTCGCAAGGCAAATTTTCGGAGGCTAAACAATTTTATAGCTGGCTTTAATTGGTCCGATCTTTACTCCTGCAACATAATGGCGGATGCGATTAATATGTTTTATACCGCAATTAAATCATTTTTGACTCTTGTGTTCCGATGTACTATCAGTCAAACTCTAAACCTCCTTGGTTTAATAAAGAGTTGGCACACCTAAGAAATTTAAAGTCCAGACACTATATGAAAATTAAAAATACCGGTTCTCAGTCCGTCCTTTGTACATATTTAAGACCTCGGTTAAACTTTACCGTGCTTAATGCACAGTGCTAAAAAATTATTTAATCCGTTGTAAGTTCCAGTTTGCACAGGATCCGAAACAGTTTTATAATTTCGTTAGCACTAAGCGAAAAACAAGTTCTTACCCTTCCTCGCTATTTTTTGAAAACATTACGGTTACATCGGATCAGGCAATAGCCAAGTTTTTTTAAAACAACATATTCAACTTTTCCTCATTCCGAACAGCCATACGCTTTTGCGGTATCTAGGTCGAATCTAATATTTTGCCCCATTGCTGTGTGCTCAGTTTCTGTTCGGAAGCCTTGTGCAAGCTTATACTGAAACTGTTTACCTTATCTCTGGAATCTTCACAATTCCCTCATATATGGAAGGAGTCCTTTGTGATTCCTCTTCACAAAAAGGTAGCAAACTGGATGCAAGCAATTACAGAGGAATCTCTAAATTGTCGGCTATCCCAAAACTTTTCGAAAATGTTATCACTCCTCATTTGCAGCACCTTTGTAGATCAATCATATCACCGTGTCAACACGATTTTATGAAACGCAGATCTACAACCACTAACCTCTTGGAGCTAACTTCTTTCGTAGTACAGGGTTTCAAAAATAATCTTCAAACAGATGTCATCTACACTGACTTTAGTAAAGCATTTGACTCTGTTAATCATTACCTTCTAATAAAAAAACTTGATCTTATAGGTTTCCCTGTTGATCTTCTAAATTGGATTTCAAGCTATCTGAATGGCAGGACACAACAAGTCCTCTTTAAAAATTTTATATCTTCTATTCTCCGAGTCACATCGGGTGTCCCACAAGGGAGCCATCTTGGTCCGCTTCTTTTTACCTTATTCATTAACGACCTCCCCTTAATAATAATACATTCGCGTGTACTTATGTACGCAGACGATGTTAAATTATGCTTCCAGTACAAGGAATCTTCTGCCATTTGGACTTACAATCCGATCTAGACCGATTTCAAATATGGTGCCGTGATAACATATTAAACTTAAATGGCTCCAAGTGTAAAGTTATGACCTTTTGTCGTGCCAACCCAATACGCACGACTTACACTCTAAGTGGGTGCTCTTTGGACAGAATAACACGAGTTGATGATCTTGGTGTTCTTCTGGACCCAAAACTAAAATTTTCTGACCATATTTCGTCTATTGTCAATAAGGCCAGGGGTGTGCTTGGTTTTATAAAAAGGTGGTCTAAGGAATTTGATGATCCTTACTTGACTAAAACCTTATTTATTTCGTTAGTCCGTCCGATTCTCGAGTACGGATCACCTGTTTGGAGTCCACAATACGCAGTCCACTCGGACCGCATTGAATCGGTCCAAAAAAACTTCTTACTTTTTGCCTTGCGGCGCCTAAATTGTGATGCGAACCGTATATTACCTCCTTATTCCAGTAGACTACTTTTAATTAATTTACTGTCCCTAGCTAACCGTAGAACTATGCTTGGAACAGTCTTTATTTGTAAGCTTATTCGTGGGGATGTTGAGAGTCTCGACTTGATTAGTCGGCTTAACTTCTCGGTTCCAAGTAGGTTCACTAGAAACTATATACCCCTTATCTTAAATCATTGTAGATCTAACTATGAGTTGCATGACCTTTACAGAGTTTTGTGTTCTGACTATAATAGACTTTATCCGATTATCTGTAATCTTGACTCTCTGCCGCTATTAAAGCAATCGATTTTATCTTTTGTATTACATAATTAGTTCCTACTAACACTAATATTTTACATAGTTATTTTACATTATATTCATTTCCTCGTTCTTGTTCTCTTTTTTATATCGCGTCTATATCTTCTCGCGAATCGAGCCGTACGATACACGGCAGCGCCCCTCGGTCGGTTGGGCGGGAGGTGTGGCCGTGGGACCCGTGCGATAAAAAAAAAGAGAGAGGAGCTCCCGAAAAATATGAGTAATTTGAGAATCCTGAGACGATTGTATGGGTGGAAGTTTTTGTTATTTTAGTTGGTTCGCCAAGTGATCGAATGTTTAGGGGACGTGGACGTTGGCTCGCCACAGAGTCTAGACTTTGGACTTCGGACTTTTGCACTTCGATGGGCGTAAATGACAGCTAAGCATAATCGAAGGGCTCTCAATCTTTGATTTCATGGGGAATTGTGGGTGTAGAATGGATATGTTACTATATACAGTTGCGGTAACAATAATAGCACCATAAGCACATTTCGTTTTTGACCCATCGTTTCTCTATTTTCTGACATTTTTTCATAATTTTTGTAACTAATCTTAAATACTACAATGATTTTCAATCGAAATAATAAAATTGGTTACAGATCTAATGGATACTTTAAAAATAATTGGTAAAACAAAAAAAAACCTTAAAATTTAGTGGGTAACAAAAATAGCACTGTTTCTCGTATTTTGCTAAAACTAAATCAAAAAATAAAATAAGAGTTCAACAAATGGATTATATCTTAAGAACTATGTGTAAAGAATATTAATATTTGGTTGCGTGACCATGGTAGGCAATGACAGCTGCGCATGCTCTTGGCATGGAGTCCACCAAGTCCTGGTACCGTTTTTTAGGAATTTTGCTCCATCAATCCTTGATCCTCGATCTCCCATGAATCCAAAGTTCCTCGTTATTGTTGGGTTTGGCTTCAGAAACCTTATTTTTACGTCCGCACAAAGTTTTTCGATTGGATTCAAGTCGGGTGACTGAGCAGGTCATTTCATTACTTGGATAGATTTCTGCTCAAACCACTTTCAAGCTCTCTTGCTTGGCATATAAGATTCTCTTTGCCACATGCTTCGCAGTCAGAAGCGGGACTTTTCTGGGACTGCGCACATTAAGGTTGTTTTGTCTTAAGTGTTTGCGAACTGTTTCCACGCTTGCAGCTATCTGGAGCTCCTTCTTCAGTTCCGTCGCCGGCTTAAAAGGCTCCTTCTTGCTTACAGAAGTGCGTTGCGGATCATTTTGTTTGAAAAACCAACAAACCGTCCCATTTTAGCGTAGGTTTTACCTTCAGAGATCATGTTTTTAATCAAATTCCTTTTTTCGACGGTAGAATGCTTTCCCCGACCCATAACTAGAGAATTTTTGGTCTTTTGAAAAAAATTCAATTAAAACCTTTAATGCAACTCCTTTTTTCAAAATATGTCGAAAAAAAACCCAAAGCAATCACTCCTATTAATTTTATTCAGCAAAAACGTGGTCAGTGCTATTTTTGTTACCGCCTCATTTAGCGCCCTTTTGCAGAAAGTGCCCAAAAACAAAAAGAACCGTTACATTAAGAGAGTCAAAAAAGAAGGGAATTTTTGAGTGCTAAAACACATCGAGTATCGACGCGATAACTGTCGAGCAGCAGAATCGCTTTTCTCTCGTATTTTCGGTTAGGTTTTGAATTGCTTTTATTTTGATAAAATTTGAAATGCACAAATAATTTTCTTTGAATATAATGTAAGCTTATATTTTCATATTTTGATATTATTCTATTCGATCTAAGAACGTAGCTTCTAATTAAATTGGCTATTAAATTTAAAGTCAAAAAAATGAAGGAATTAAAGTTAAGTTAATTAGAGAAGTAAAACGGAAAGAAAGGAGTCAGTTTGTAACGTAATGAAATAATGGTCTAGTCTTTCATTATTAATGGATCGTCACCGAAACATCAACATGTGTAAAGTTCGCCTGAACTTAATTATCGTCAAACAAGGGGTAGCTACGAAGGAAGGGTGAGTATAGAATAGGGAGGAGCATAACATCCAAGTTTCCCTAACGCCTGACTGGAAAAAGACTTGTTAATCCCGATTTCCTCTTCATTTGTGGGTATAGCCTATCACGATTTTTATTAGTCCACCATATTAGATTGGGTCCCCAGAAAAACAATAGAATAGAATAGAAGCCAACAAAGCGAATTCCCTGTTTTCGCAAGGCAAATTTTCGGAGGCTAAACAATTTTATAGCTGGCTTTAATTGGTCCGATCTTCACTCCTGCAACATAATGGCGGATGCGATTAATATGTTTTATACCGCAATTAAATCATTTTTGACTCTTGTGTTCCGATGTACTATCCGTCAATCTCTAAACCTCCTTGGTTTAATAAAGAGTTGGCACACCTAAGAAATTTAAAGTCCAGACACTATATGAAATTTAAAAATACCGGTTCTCAGTCCGTCCTTTGTAAATATTTAAGCCCTTGGTTAAACTTTACCGTGCTTAATGCACAGTGCTACAAAAATTATTTAATCCGTTGTAAGTTCCAGTTTGCACAGGATCCGAAACAGTTTTATAATTTCGTTATCACTAAGCGAAAAACAAGTTCTTACCCTTCCTCGCTATTTTTTGAAAACATTACGGTTACATCGGATCAGGCAATAGCCAAGTTTTTTCAAACAACATATTCAACTTTACCTCATTCCGAACAGCCATACTCTTTTGCGGTATCTAGGTCGAATCTAATATTTTGCCCCACTATAAACGAAAGCTCACTGCTTAATGATCTTCAGCGTGTTAAACCGGTATATTCGCCAGGACCCGATGGAATCCCTGGCTGTGTGCTCAGTTTCTGTGCGGAAGCCTTGTGCAAGCATATACTGAAACTGTTTACCTTATCTCTGGAATCTTCACAATTCCCTCATATATGGAAGGAGTCCTTTGTGATTCCTCTTCACAAAAAAGGTAGCAAACTGAATGCAAGCTATTACAGAGGAATCTCTAAATTGTCGGCTATCCCAAAACTTTTCGAAAATGTTATCACTCCTCATTTGCAGCACCTTTGTAGATCAATCATATCACCGTGTCAGCACGGTTTTATGAAACGCAGATCTACAACCACTAACCTCTTGGAGCTAACTTCTTTCGTAATACAGGGTTTCAAAATTAATCTTCAAACAGATGTCATCTACACTGACTTTAGTAAAGCTTTTGACTCTTTTAATCATTACCTTCTAATAAGAAAACTTGATCTTATAGGTTTCCCTGTTGATTTTCTAAATTGGATTTCAAGCTATCTGAATGGCAGGACACAACAAGTCCTCATTAAAAATTCTTTATCTTCTATTCTCCGAGTCACATCGGGTGTCCCACAAGGGAGCTATCTTGTTACGCTTCTTTTTACCTTATTCATTAACGACCTCCCCTTAATAATAATACATTCGCGTGTACTTATGTACGCAGACGATGTTAAATTATGCTTCCAGTACAAGGAATCTTCGTGCCATTTGGACTTACAATCCGATCTAGACCGATTTCAAATATGGTGCCGTGATAACATATTAAACTTAAATGGCTCCAAAAGTTATGACCTTTTGTCGTGCCAACCCAATACGCACGACTTACACTCTAAGTGGGTGCTCTTTGGACAGAATAACACGAGTTGATGATCTTGGTGTTCTTCTGGACCCAAAACTACAATTTGCTGACCATATTTCGTCTATTGTCAATAAGGCCAGGGGTGTGCTTGGTTTTATAAAAAGGTGGTCTAAGGAATTTAATGATCCTTACTTGACTAAAACCTTATTTATTTCGTTACTCCGTCCGATTCTCGAGTACGGATCACCTGTTTGGAGTCCACAATTCGCAGTCCACTCGGACCGCATTGAATCGGTCCAAAAAAACTTCTTACTTTTTGCCTTGCGGCGCCTAAATTGTAATGCAAACCGTATATTACCTCCTTATTCCAGTAGACTGCTTTTAATTAATTTACCGTCCCTAGCTAACCGTAGAACTATTCTTGGAACAGTCTTTATTTGTAAGCTTATTCGTGGGGATGTTGAGAGTCTCGACTTGATTAGTCGGCTTAACTTCTCGGTTCCAAGTAGATTCACTAGAAACTATATACCCCTTATCTTAAATCATTGTAGATCTAACTATGAGTTGCATGACCCTTACAGAGTTTTATGTTCTGACTATAATAGACTTTATCCTATTATCTGTAATCTTGACTCTCTGCCGCTAATAAAGCAATCGATTTTATCTTTTGTATTACATAATTAGATCCTACTAACACTAATATTTAACATCGTTATTTTACATTATATTCATTTCCTCGTTCCTGTTCTCTTTTTTATATCGCGTCTATATCTTCTCGCGAATCGAGCCGTACGATACACGGCAGCACCCCTCGGTCGGTTGGGCGGGAGGTGTGGCCGTGGGACCCGTGCGATAAAAAAAAAAGAGAGAGGAGCTCCCGAAAAATATGAATAATTTGAGAATCCTGAGACGATTGTGTGGGCGGAAGTTTTTGTTATTTGGGCGGGAGGTGTGGCCGTGGGACCCGTGCGATAAAAAAAAAAAGAGAGAGGAGCTCCCGAAAAATATGAGTAATTTGAGAATCCTGAGACGATTGTGTGGGCGGAAGTTTTTGTTATTTTAGTTGGTTCGCCAAGTGATCGAATGTTTAGGGGACGTGGACGTTGGCTCGCCACAGAGTCTAGACTTTGGAGTTCGTACTTTTGCACTCGATGTGCGTAAATGACAGCTAAGCATAATCGAAGGGCTCTCAATCTTTGATTACATGTTGAGTTGTGGGTGTAGAATGGATATGTTACTATATATATATTTGCCTCACTTATGCTGAAAATACGTCTCGATAGGTATTTACCCTAACTCGTGACAAAGAATATCGTCGTATCAGAAATGTTATAGCATCATATATCTTCATACCTCGTACGAACTGTATTAAATTCATCCTAAAGGAACCAACAACGATGGGCCCAACGAACGTAACTATGGATAAACCTCTTAATTAAAGGATTAACGTGACTAAAAATTATGAGTGATATGATGTAGAAGGGAATTTTTGAGTGCTAAAACACATCGAGTATCGACGCGATAACTGTCGAGCAGCAGAATCGCTTTTCTCGCGTATTTTTGGTTAGGTTTTAAATTGCTTTTATTTTGATAAAATTTGAAATGAACAAATAATTTTCTTTGAATATAATGTAAGCTTATATTTTCATATTTTGATATTATTCTATTCGATCTAAGAACGTAGCTTCTAATTAAATTGGCTATTAAATTTAAAGTCAAAAAAATGAAGGAATTAAAGTTAAGTTAATTAGAGAAGTAAAACGGAAAGAAAGGAGTCAGTTTGTAACGTAATGAAATAATGGTCTAGTCTTTCATTATTAATGGATCGTCACCGAAACATCAGCATGTGTAAAGTTCGCCTGAACTTAATTATCGTCAAACAAGGGATAGCTACCAAGGAAAAGTGAGTATAGAATAGGGAGGCGCATAACATCCAAGTTTCCCTAACGCCTGACTGGAAAAAGACTTGTTAATCCCGATTTCCTCTTCATTTGTGGGTATAGCCTATCACGATTTTTATTAGTCCACCATATTAGATTGGGTCCCCAGAAAAACAATAGAATAGAATAGAAGCCAACAAAGCGAATTCCCTGTTTTCGCAAGGCAAATTTTCGGAGGCTAAACAATTTTATAGCTGGCTTTAATTGGTCCGATCTTCACTCCTGCAACATAATGGCGGATGCGATTAATATGTTTTATACCGCAATTAAATCATTTTTGACTCTTGTGTTCCGATGTACTATCCGTCAATCTCTAAACCTCCTTGGTTTAATAAAGAGTTGGCACACCTAAGAAATTTAAAGTCCAGACACTATATGAAATTTAAAAATACCGGTTCTCAGTCCGTCCTTTGTAAATATTTAAGCCCTTGGTTAAACTTTACCGTGCTTAATGCACAGCGCTACAAAATTATTTAATCCGTTGTAAGTTCCAGTTTGCACAGGATCCGAAAAAGTTTTATAATTTCGTTAGCACTAAGCGAAAAACAAGTTCTTACCCTTCCTCGCTATTTTTTGAAAACATTACGGTTACATCGGATCAGGCAATAGCCAAGTTTTTTCAAACAACATATTCAACTTTACCTCATTCCGAACAGCCATACTCTTTTGCGGTATCTAGGTCGAATCTAATATTTTGACCCACTATAAACGAAAGCTTACTGCTTAATGATCTTCAGCGTGTTAAACCGGTCTATTCGCCAGGACCCGATGGAATCCCTGGCTGTGTGCTCAGTTTCTGTGCGGAAGCCTTGTGCAAGCATATACTGAAACTGTTTACCTTATCTCTGGAATCTTCACAATTCCCTCATATATGGAAGGAGTCCTTTGTGATTCCTCTTCACAAAAAAGGTAGCAAACTGGATGCAAGCAATTACAGAGGAATCTCGAAATTTGCGGCTATCCCAAAACTTTTAGAAAATGTTATCACTCCTCATTTGCAGCACCTTTGTAGATCAATCATATCACCGTGTCAACACGGTTTTATGAAACGCAGATCTACAACCACTAACCTCTTGGAGCTAACTTCTTTCGTAATACAGGGTTTCAAAAATAATCTTCAAACAGTTGTCATCTACTCTGACTTTAGTAAAGCTTTTGACTCTGTTAATCATTACCTTCTAATAAGAAAACTTGATCTTATAGGTTTCCCTGTTGATCTTCTAAATTGGATTTCAAGCTATCTGAATGGCAGGACACAACAAGTCCTCTTTAAAAATTCTTTATCTTCCATTCTCCGAGTCACATCGGGTGTCCCACAAGGAAGCCATCTTGGTCCGCTTCTTTTTACCTTATTCATTAACGACCTCCCCTTAATAATAATACATTCGCGTGTACTTATGTACGCAGACGATGTTAAATTATGCCTCCAGTACAAGGACACTTCGTGCCATTTGGACTTACAATCCGATCTAGACCGATTTCAAATATGGTGCCGTGATAACATATTAAACTTAAATGGCTCCAAGTGTAAAGTTATGACCTTTTGTCGTGCCAACCCAATACGCACGACTTACACTCTAAGTGGGTGCTCTTTGGACAGAATAACACGAGTTGATGATCTTGGTGTTCTTCTGGACCCAAAACTACAATTTGCTGACCATATTTCGTCTATTGTCAATAAGGCCAGGGGTGTGCTTGGTTTTATAAAAAGGTGGTCTAAGGAATTTAATGATCCTTACTTGACTAAAACCTTATTTATTTCGTTAGTCCGTCCGATTCTCGATTTTATCTTTTGTATTACATAATTAGATCCTACTAACACTAATATTTTACATAGTTATTTTACATTATATTCATTTCCTCGTTCTTGTTCTCTTTTTTATATCGCGTCTATATCTTCTCGCGAATAGAGCCGTACGATACACGGCAGCGCCCCTCGGTCGGTTGGACGGGAGGTGTGGCCATGGGACCCGTGTGATAAAAAAAAAAAGGGAGAGGAGCTTCGGAAAAATATAAGTAATTTGAGAATCCTGCGACGATTGTGTGGGCGGAAGTTTTTGTTATTTTAGTTGGTTCGCCAAGTGATCGAATGTTTAGGGGACGTGGACGTTGGCGCGCCACAGAGTCTAGATTTTGGACTTCGGACTTTTGTACTTCGATGTGCGTAAATGTCAGCTAAGCATAATCGAAGGGCTCTCAATCTTTGATTACATTTCGTACTTAGACATTAATGTGTGTGTGTGATTGTTTACAGTAGTGTGTGTGGTTGGGGAGTTGTGGATGTAGAATGGATATGTTACTATATATATATTTGCCTCACTTATGCTGAAAATACGTCTCGATAGGTATTTACCCTTATTAAATTTAAAGTCAAAAAAATGAAGGAATTAAAGTTAAGTTAATTAGAGAAGTAAAACGGAAAGAAAGGAGTCAGTTTGTAACGTAATGAAATAATGGTCTTGTCTTTCACTATTAATGGATCGTCACCGAAACATCAAAATGTGTAAAGTTCGCCTGAACTTAATTATCGTCAAACAAGGGGTAGCTACCAAGGAAGGGTGAGTATAGAATAGGGAGGCGCATAACATCCAAGTTTCCCTAACGCCTGACTGGAAAAAGACTTGTTAATCCCGATTTCCTCTTCATTTGTGGGTATAGCCTATCACGATTTTTATTAGTCCACCATATTAGATTGGGTCCCCAGAAAAACAATAGAATAGAATCGGAGCCAACAAAAACGCCAACAAAGCGAATTCCCTGTTTTCGCAAGGCAAATTTTCGGAGGCTAAACAATTTTATAGCTGGCTTTAATTGGTCCGATCTTTACTCTTGCAACATAATGGCGAATGCGATTAATATGTTTTATACCGCAATTAAATCATTTTTGACTCTTGTGTTCCGATGTACTATCCGTCAATCTCTAAACCTCCTTGGTTTAATAAAGAGTTGACACACCTAAGAAATTTAAAGTCCAGACACTATATGAAATTTAAAAATACCGGTTCTCAGTCCGTCCTTTGTAAATATTTAAGCCCTCGGTTAAACTTTACCGTGCTTAATGCACAGTGCTACAAAAATTATTTAATCCGTTGTAAGTTCCAGTTTGCACAGGATCCGAAACAGTTTTATAATTTCGTTAGCACTAAGCGAAAAACAAGTTCTTACCCTTCCTCGCTATTTTTTGAAAACATTACGGTTACATCGGATCAGGCAATAGTCATGTTTTTTCAAACAACATATTCAACTTCACCTCATTCCGAACAGCCATACTCTTTTGCGGTATCTAGGTCGAATCTAATATTTTGCCCCACTATAAACGAAAGCTCACTGCTTAATGATCTTCAGCGTGTTAAACCGGTCTATTCGCTAGGACCCGATGGAATCCCTGGCTGTGTGCTCAGTTTCTGCGCGGAAGCCTTGTGCAAGCATATACTAAAACTATTTACCTTATCTCTGGAATCTTCACAATTCCCTCATATATGGAAGGAGTCCTTTGTGATTCATCTTCACAAAAAAGGTAGCAAACTGGATGCAAGCAGTTACAGAGGAATCTCTAAATTGTCGGCTATCCCAAAACTTTTCGAAAATGTTATCACTCCTCATTTGCAGCACCTTTGTAGATCAATCATATCACCGTGTCAACACGGTTTTATGAAACGCAGATCTACATCCATATATGGTCGCTGACGTGTGAAGACGTGTTTTCATCGAACTCCGTATAAAATCGGTTGTTTTTAGTGAAGTGAATGGTTATTAATATAATACAAACAAATAAATCGAAAGCGAAAGAGACGCTCTGTGCGATGCACCATCGCTCGAATACATATTCTGTGTTTGAAATAGTATAAGCAAGTAGTTTTACACTATGAGCCAGAAAGACACTCGCGTTCAGCGACAACGCGAGCAAGACGATCGCCGGCTCTCATTGCAACGAAACAACGCGTACTTCTCTTATGTCTCCGCGACTTCTGCAGACGGCGAGCGGTCAATCACCCATAACCCGACAAGTTTACCATTGCCAACAACTCAAGAAAGAGCGCGTTCTTGCTCTCCCTCACTACTGTCACAAAACCCCCAATCTCCAAACACTTGCGAAATTTCTTTACGCTTACCTACGGTGACTAGTACTGTGACAACAACAACCACTGGAACGGTATCGTCAGCTCGCTCAATTTCGTCGACGCAAGCATTTGCTCCTACTGAGCCAGCGATCAAAACAAAAACACAATTTAACGGTTCTGCTGCGCTATCAGCAAGCCAAAACGTAAACAAGAACGCCGGGTCCACCATACAGACTGGAATGGATCGCTACATAACAATAAAAAGAAAACTTAGCCCTCAAAATTACAAAAGTCAACAAACAGAAAACAAATCAAAAATTACACGCGACAATGCTAACATGCTCACTAACAAAACGCCAGAAAACACCAACAGATTTGAGCTGCTGGCAAATTCTACTGATGAAAGTATACAACCGGCAAAGTCATCTAAGAAGGTCAAGCCTCCTCCAATATACATTCGCGAATAAAGCTCAAGTGCATTAGTGAACAAAATAGCCACACTTATAGGAGAAAACTCATTTTACGTAATACCCTTAAGAAAAGGGAACATAAATGAAACAAAGGTTCAAACTGAAACCAAGGATAGCCATCGTCTACTAACCAAATTCTTGGATGAAGCAGGTAAAAACTTTTATACATACAACGCCCGTTGTACGGGCCCCATACAACTTTACAACGCGCTCATTAAGCCGCGAAAAAAGCTCGATTATGTGACTCCGGGTAGGCCTACATACTGGCCAGCAGATCCCATTAAGCTACCGGATCTCATTGACTTCGCAATAACAAGAAAGATTCCAAGAAATAATATTACGGCCGAGTCACTTGCAGAACTATCATCTGATCACTCTCCAGTTCTACTTACTCTCTGGCACCGACCACATATAAGTGAGTGGCCCTACAGGCTGACAGGCAACAGGACCAACTGGGCAAGGTACGCGAAATATGTTTGTACTCACATGGAACCAACTCAAACAGTATTCACCGAAGAGGATGTTGATCGCCTGGTCAAATCGATAGAGGAAACACTTGTTGCTGCAGCCAAGGCCTCTACACCTCCAGACACACACAAAATGACAAATCATAGCAAGACAAATCGTAAAATCGAACAGCTAGTACTTGAAAAACGAAGACTAAGAAGAGAATGGCAGAATCATAGATCCCCAACGGCTAAAGAACATCTAAAAATAGCAACACGTAAACTAACCAGGGCACTTAAGCTTGAGGAAGCCAACGCCCAGCATCTATATATCAAACAACTATCGCCCACCAGCAAAAGGAACCCTTTGTGGAAAGCACACAAAAGCATTCAGCCACCGGCAGAAACAGTCGTTCCACTGCGAGGTCCCTCTGAAAGCTGGATACGCAGCGACGAAGATAGAGCTAATGCGTTCGCCGATCACCTTCAGAAAGTATTCCAACCAAATCCTGCTAGCAACTCATTTGTCCTCCCTGTAGTAACTAAAAGCTTGCCCCCTATAAATCCAGTAACATTCAGCCAAAGTGAGATAGCATCTATCATAAAAGATCTAAATCCCAAAAAATCACCTGGACATGACTTGGTGGCACCAAAAATGATCATAGAACTCCCACCGTGTGCGGTTCTGACCTTATGCCATCTCTTCAACGCTATTACGAAACTTGGATACTATCCCCAAAGGTGGAAAAAGGCGGTTATAGTAATGATTCCCAAGCCAGGCACGGACAAAACGCAACCCTCATCCTACAGACCAATCAGTCTCCTAACGTGTCTCTCGAAACTGTTTGAAAAGGCATTTTTAAAACAACTAACTCCCTACTTAAGAAGGCGAAACACAATACCATCGCATCAGTTTGGCTTTCGCAAAAACCACGGAACGATCGAACAGGTCAATCGCATCACAAACGAAATTCGTACCGCTTTTGAGCACCGGGAATACTGTTCAGCTATATTCTTAGATGTTGCACAACCATTTGACCGAGTCTGGCTGGAAGGACTAATGTACAAGATAACAAAACTGCTTCCCCAGAACACGCACAAAGTGTTCGAATCTTATCTCTTCAAAAGAGTGTTCTCAACCAGATGTAACAGTTCGACTTCACACGACCGCGTTATCAATGCTGGAGTCCCCTAAGGTAGTGTACTGGGCCCCGTTCTTTACACCCTATTCACAGCAGACATGCCTACAAACTATCAGCTCACAACCTCTACGTTTGCTGACGATACCGCAATACTTAGCCGATCTAGATGCCCAGCAAAGGCAACAGAGCAACTTGCCTGCCATCTTAAAATAGTGGAAAGATGGTTTGCGGACTGGCGCATTAAGATAAACGAGACCAAAAGCAGACATGTAACCTTCACACTGAACAGACAAACCTGCCCACCCTGTACCCTGAACAATACATTTATCCCACAAGCAGACGTTGTAACATATCTCGGCGTTCACCTAGATAGACGCCTCACCTGGCGGCGACATATAGAATCTAAGAGGACTCATATGAAGCTTAAAGCAGCCAATCTTCACTGGCTTATTAATTACAACTCTCCCCTTAGTCTGGAATACCCATCTGGACATACGGCTGTGAACTATGGGGAAACGCTTCAAAAACCAACATTGAAATCATACAGCGAGCTCAGTCCACGATTCTGGGAACTATCACTGGGGCACCATGGTACCTACGCAGCGAAAGCATCCATAGAGACCTCCACATAAACCTTGTCAATGAGGAAATTCAGATGAAAAAAAGTAAACATCAAGCAAAGCTCGCCGCACACGAAAATACTCTCGCGAAGGCGCTTTCGCGAGTCTACAGTCAGAGCCGACTGAAGCGCAAAGATTCTCCAGCCCAGCAAAGAAATCCTAGGGCCGTCTCTAACTAATACAATTACTTCACATTGTAATTAATATAAGTTATATAATAAGATTTGAATAATTATTGTTAGTCTCACAAAAAGAGAAGATCCAATAAATAACGCAATAAGTTTAAAAAAAAAAAAAAAAAAAAAAAAAAAAAAAAAAAGATCTACAACCACTAACCTCTTGGAGCTAACTTCTTTCGTAATACAGGGTTTCAAAAATAATCTTCAAACAGATGTCATCTACACTGACTTTAGTAAAGCATTCGCCAAGTGATCGATTGTTTAGGGGACGTGGACGTTGGCTCGCCACAGAGTCTAGACTGTGGACTTCGGACTTTTGCACTTCGCTGTGCGTAAATGACAGCTAAGCATAATCGAAGGGCTCTCAATCTTTGATTACATTTCGTACTTAGACATTAATGTGTGTGTGTGATTGTTTACAGTAGTGTGTGTGGTTGGGGAGTTGTGGGTGTATAATGGATATGTTACTATATATATATTTGCCTCACTTATGCTGAAAATACGTCTCGATACGTATTTACCCTAACTCGTGACAAAGAATATCGTCGTATCAGAAATGTTATAGCATCATATATCTTCATACCTCGTACGAACTGTATTAAATTCATCCTAAAGGAACCAACAACGATGGGCCCAACGAACGTAACTATGGATAAACCTCTTAATTAAAGGATTAACGTGACTAAAAATTGTGAGTGATATGATGTAGAAGGGAATTTTTGAGTGCTAAAACACATCGAGTTTCGACGCGATAACTGTCGAGCAGCAGAATCGCTTTTCTCGCGTATTTTTGGTTAGGTTTTGAATTGCTTTTATTTTGAAAAAATTTGAAATGAACAAATAATTTTCTTTGAATATAATGTAAGCTTTTATTTTCATATTTTGATATTATTCTATTCGATCTAAGAACGTAGCTTCTAATTAAATTCGCTATTAAATTTAAAGTAAAAAAAATAAAGGAATTAAAGTTAAGTTAATTAGAGAAGTAAAACGGAAAGGAAGGAGTCAGTTTGTAACGTAATGAAATAATGGTCTAGTCTTTCATTATTAATGGATCGTCACCGAAAAATCAACATGTGTAAAGTTTGCCTGAACATAATTATCGTCAAACAAGAGGTAGCTACCAAGGAAGGGTGCGTATAGAATAGGGAGGCGCATAACATCCAAGTTTCCCTAACGCCTGACTGGAAAAAGACTTGTTAATCCCCATTTTCTCTTCATTTGTGGGTATAGCCTGTCACGATTTTTATTAGTCCACCATATTAGATTCGGTCCCCAGAAAAACAATAGAATAGAATAGAAGCCAACAAAGCGAATTCCCTGTTTTCGCAAGGCAAATTTTCGGAGGCTAAACAATTTTATAGCTGGCTTTAATTGGTCCGATCTTTACTCCTGCAACATAATGGCGGATGCGATTAATATGTTTTATACCGCAATTAAATCATTTTTGACTCTTGTGTTCCGATGTACTATCCGTCAATCTCTAAACCTCCTTGGTTTAATAAAGAGTTGACACACCTAAGAAATTTAAAGTCCAGACACTATATGAAATTTAAAAATACCGGTTCTCAGTCCGTCCTTTGTAAATATTTAAGCCCTCGGTTAAACTTTACCGTGCTTAATGCACAGTGCTACAAAAATTATTTAATCCGTTGTAAGTTCCAGTTTGCACAGGATCCGAAACAGTTTTATAATTTCGTTGGCACTAAGCGAAAAACAAGTTCTTACCCTTCCTCGCTATTTTTTGAAAACATTACGGTTATTACATCGGATCAGACAATAGCCAAGCTTTTTCAAACAACATATTCAACTTTACCTCATTCCGAACAACCATACTCTTTTGCGGTATCTAGGTCGAATCTAATATTTTGCCCCACTATAAACGAAAGCTGTTTACCTTATCTCTGGAATCACACAAAAGGTAGCAAACTTGATGCAAGCAATTACAGAGGAATCTCTAAATTGTCGGCTATCCCAAAACTTTTCTAAAATGTTATCACTCCTCATTTGCAGCACCTTTGTAGATCAATCATATCACCGTGTCAACACGGTTTTATGAAACGCAGATCTACAACCACTAACCTCTTGGAGCTAACTTCTTTCGTAGTACAGGGTTTCAAAAATAATCTTCAAACAGATGTCATCTACACTGACTTTAGTAAAGCATTTGACTTTGTTAATCATTACCTTCTAATAAGAAAATTTGATCTTATAGATTTCCATGTTGATCTTCTAAATTGGATTTCAAGCTATCCCCTTAATAATAATACATACGCGTGTACTTATGTACGCAGACGATGTTAAATTATGCCTCCAGTGCAAGGACACTTCGTGCCATTTGGACTTATAATCCGATCTAGACCGATTTCAAATATGGTGCCGTGATAACATATTAAACTTAAATGGCTCCAAGTGTAAAGTTATGACCTTTTGTCGTACAATACGCACGACTTAAACTCTAAGTGGGTGCTCTTTGGACAGAATAACACGAGTTGATGATCTTGGTGTTCTTCTGGACCCAAAACTACAATTTGCTGACCATATTTCGTCTATTGTCAATAAGGCCAGGGGTGTGTTTGGTTTTATAAAAAGGTGGCCTAAGCAATTTAATGATCCTTACTTGACTAAAACCTTATTTATTTCGTTAGTCCGTCCGATTCTCGAGTACGGATCACCTTTTTGGAGTCCACAATACGCAGTCCACTCGGACCGCATTGAATGGGTCCAAAAAAACTTTTTATTAGTCCACCATATTAGATTCAGTAGTGCATTTATTTTCCTTATTAATGTTAGGGTATAGCTGAGTTAGAAAAACCGACGCCAATTCCGACGAGCATAGCGCAGAGCATCGCTAGAACCGAGTGGCATACTGAAATCCTTTCAGGCGATGTTGAACGCTACACTGTAGCTTGCTCTTATTTTATTAATTTCTTTTAAAGACTTATATATTTTCTGCTCAGGATAATTTCTGTTGAAGTCTTCTTTCCGTTTAGTTGTCCTGATTACTTTCTGTTGGGAACTTCCTTCAGTTTAGTTTATTATCTGCTTGCGTCTTGCTTCATTTTTTTTTTTTTTTTTGTTTAGCTGTGGCGGTGCATTGCCCTCGGCTCTTCCTTCCTTCTTGGTGCTGATTTTATTATATTTTAATATTGTTAGTTATAGTTTTCTGTTTTGGTTTTAATTGTGTTTCTTGTTTAGTCTTATTTTTATTATTCTTGTGTAAAACGGATTATTCCACATAACAGTTAATGAAAGGTGCAGAAATTATACAATTTTTGGTACACACCGAGGGCAATATTAATTTTTGAATGTCCCTTTACATTTTTTAAGTCCCCAGGCGTTTTCTAGCGTCACGTCAATAAGAAATTCCTGTCACGCAGAGTCTTTATATGACATTCTTAATTTCATTATACTGATTATAATTTATTTTTCTATTTATAGGATACAGATTTAACGAATATATATATTATTATATTTATTAATTTTCCTTTTCTTCCTAAGCGTTTATGAGACACGGTGGAACTTAAATCAAGACAATGTATCATGAATAATTTTGCTGGAAGAATTAGTGAAATTGTAGAGTGAAAGTGGAGAGCTGCCGTTTCTTTCAGATGTGAAAAATTAAATAAAATCTGTAATTTTAGACGTAAAAAATGAAATATCAAAGTTAAACATGTCATTGGCAGCACATACTGTAAAATATTTTAAAGTAATTAAATATTTAATCAATTATTATTATTAATTATTCAAAAATATCATGTTATGGTAAACGTATTTGATAAAGATCATTTCTTGTATAGTTAAAATCATTAGATAATCGCGCTAGTTACATCATTTTTTTTTTTTTTTTTTTTTTTTTGTTAAATTTTATTAAATGGAATTAAACAAGTTTACTGCTACCTATGTGGCAGCTTTACCAGGTTTTACATAAAATTCCACAGCATAGGCATACCAATATATACGTTACCTTACAAATTAAGCTACTCTAACAATATTTAATTGAAAAAATTCCTTGAAAAAATAATTATAATAATCTCGATGGGAGATCATGTGGGTGGAGTCTTTTCAGCCTTCTTTTTCTCGGGGGATGGATAAGCCTTCTCGCCAGGGTGTTGGGGTGGGAACCGAGTCGCCGCATATATCTTTCCGCATGGGTCCTCAATACATCGCCTATCTTTGGAATATTAAGATCCCTTTCTACCGTTCATTTCTCTGTTAAGTTTTTCTACTACATACTGTATTTGTGGTAAGTTATTAAAATGTTGAGTTTGTTTAATAAGTTCTTCATAAGTATTTTCTGTTTTAGTTATGGTAATAGATAAGTAAAGATTTTCGAGGTTTAGCGGTAAATCTATGGATCCGGCTTGAAAGATTAGTTAGCCGTTTTTGGCCTGGATAGGGGTTACTTCTAGGTATTGTGTGTAAATTGTCGAAAGGAGGCATAACATGAGTATCATGCTCGGGAGTAGGCCTGGAATTATCGTTGTTAGCTCTAGGCAGCGAATCCGGGGTCACCAGGGGGACAAAGTGTGGTTAGCTTGAAAAAAAAACGTAACTTAGTCTAAAGTTCAGGGAGAGGATCGAGCCAAACAGAGAATCGAACAAAGATGGATAGATGGATGGCTGGATCAGATGGAGGTTTTCAGAGATACTTAACGCAAACATAACTAATGTTGAATTATGCATATAAAAAACATAAGCTACTCATACGCAAAACGCATCAAATACAGTAAATAAATCCATCAATGGCGCTTAGCACTAGGCAAAACCTTAAATAGCTTCGAGTAAAATAAATCATCAGATCGTAAGAGATCTTATACCGAATATCAGTCTTATAAGCGGTTTTGAGTATGACACTAGGAATTAAAGTTCTTCGACATGTAATTTTTAAAAGACTTGAGTAATACTTTGATCACTCTTCCCATAGTAAAAGACCGTTTCTATTGACTAGACTGATACTGGGGAAGATCCCTTAGTCACTCAACAATTGACCAAGGTACCAAGTTACCCACGAAAGTACAACATAAAGCAAACAACAAAACGAAAACAAATGGCACCCTCTAAACTTGAATGCAAACTCTGTATTATACTTTGGTAATGCCCTTCCACTGCTGGTTGATTTATCCCTCTAAGAATAATGATTATGTATGAATATGTATGTTGATATGTAGGAAACTTTATGTCATAGACCCGATTATTGTTATATCAGTGTCAGTGTGAGGTACACCATTTTTATATCAAATCTTTTATTATTAATTAACTTAATTTTTAAATCTGTACAAAATGTATTATACTTAAATTATAAATATAATTTAAAAATAAACAAAATGGAAACGTAAAAAAAAAAAAAAATATTTACTTTTATTAATTTTTTTTTTCTTTTTAAACTTATACTTATAATGTCTACCTCTACCTCTATTTGTTTTTTCGAAATGTATATCATCTATTTGTCTTAAGTCTTTTTGTCCTGTCTTTTTGAATGCGTTAGTCGTTAGTGATCTTTTTAGAGGGGATTCTTTGAAGTTTGTGTCTATGTTAAAGTCGTGTCTATTTTCATTGAGTTTGTCAATTTTCTTTACTTTATTTTGTTAAGTGTTATAAGCAGGGGTTCATACAAAAATGAAGATGTCTGCTGGGGTTCGACCAGTTGTGTTGTGTTTTGTTTTGAGATTGTAAATGTAAAATATTTTTTCAAATTTTGTGAATTTGTTTTCAGGTTCATTTTTGCTTGTTATAATTATTAATTTTCTATTAACGGTTTTATGAAATCGCTCAATGTCAGAGATTCCATTTTTACTTGTTATATTTAGAGTTACTCCTTCGGATTCTAACCAGAGCTTAAGTGCAATGCACATGAAGGCGGAGTCATTGTCGGCTTTTATTTCCATGGGTTTACCCATATCGTTGAATATGCGTAAAATAGCTCTTTTAGTTTCAAGCCAATCTCTACTTTTTACTTCTATCAGGTAGGAGTATTTAGAATAAATGTCAATACATGATAGGAATTTTTTATTGTTCTCTAAGTAAAAATCCATGACATACTTGTCTCTGGGACTAAAGGTTTCTATGTTCAGTTTTAGCGATGTTACAGATTTCACATTCATTCATGATGTTTTGGATAAGTTTTTGATAGTCAGGGTAATAGTAAAGTTCTTTGAACTTTATACCGGGGTGTAATAATTCTTTATGTGTTTTGAGAATGATTTCTTTGAATTGGGCGTATGTTTGAATGTCTATTAGCTTACTACTGGTTTCCATAGTTTTAGTGAAACTATCGGGCCTTATAATTTGAATATACGCATTTCGAAATATTTGAAAGTCGATCTCATCAGGGAAGTAAATAACACTTTTCTTAGTGCAGAAGTATTCATTAACTTGAACATTAGCAAGGGTATCAGCCATTTCTTAATAACTGATTTTTATTCTGGTTTTATGCAAATATTTTAGTATTTGGACGTCGTCAAAATTGTGCTTTCTGAATTCGAATTGTCTGTTATAATAATTACGAGGCCTTTCTTTTATTGAAATGTGATTTTGGTTGACTTCTTGTGCACTATGCACAGTAGCTGCTGTGGGAAGGGATGCAGGGTCATCTTCTCCTAGGAAGATTTCTTAAATTTGAACTCTGGATAGGGAGTTATCTACATTATTTTATTTACCGGGTAGATATTGAATAATAATCGTATTCGTTAAGTTTTATCTTCTATCTCTATAATTTCATATTTGGATCTTTTATGTTGCTTAGCCATACAATTGGCCTATGATCGCTTAATATGTCGAACTTTCTACCAAATAGGTAGGACCTGAAATATTTTGTTGCTGATACTATAGCTAATAGTTATTTTTCTATTGTCGAATAGTTAAGTTCGTGTTCGTTTAAAGTTCTGCTTGCATAGCAGATGTGTTTATGCTCTTGGGATAATACAGCACCTATGGCTATATTACTTGCGTCTGTTGTCAGCGAAAATTTCTTTTCGAAGTTGGGGTATACCATATTAGGATTGGATAGGACGTGATGAGTACTTTTAGTTTCTCGAAGGCGGACATGTAATCATTATCTTTAGTGTTAATTACTGCTCCTTTCTTTAATTTGGATGTCATGGGTTTGCTATTTCGGCAATATTGGGAATGAACATACGGTAGAATCCGCAGAGTCCAAGGAATGATTTTATTCCTTTTGTGGTTTTAGGAATAGGAAAATTAATAATTGCATTTATTTGCATTATCGTGATAATGTTACCGAGAAATTCTGTTTCTTTTTTCAGAAATTCACATTTATCAAGTTGCAATTTTAAATTAGCTGATCGTAGCTTATCAAATACCTTTTTTAGTGACATTATGTGTTCTTCCAATGAAGTGGAATAAATTATAATATCATCTAAATAAACTAAACAATCTTTATAAATTAAATCTTCTAGAAGATTTTTTATGCAGCGTTGAAATGTTGCTGGTGAATTTTTCAGACCAAAAGGCATACGAGTATATTCGTAATGTCCATATTTTGTTGAAAATGCTGTTTTGGATATTGATTGCTGGTCCATTTGAATTTGATTGAAACCTTTAGTTAGATCAATGGTTGTGAAGTATTGACAGCGTCCAAGCTTGTCTAATATTTCGTCCATTACTGGAATATGGAATTTGTCGACAATGGTTATTTCATTGAGACTACGTCATCTATGACTAATAGAAATTTTGGTTTACCAGAAGCATCACTTTTCTTTGGCACAATCCAAATTTGAGAACAATAGGGGGATTTCGATTTCCTAATTATTTTTTGTTCTATAATTTCGTTGATTTGCTTATTGACTTCTTGATCAAACGCTTGGTGGTATTTATATGGTTTTTTATAAATAGGGTCTTCGTGTTTTGTATGAATAGAATGTTTAATCGTATTTGTAAAGGTCAAAGTTTCACCTTCTTTGTTTTGAATATCACGGTATTCAAGCAAAACGTGGCAAAGTTGCTCACTTTCTTTTGTATTTAGATGTGCTAATCTAAATACGTTAGATTCTCTTAACTCGTCATTTAAGGCGTAGTTAGAGGATGTTACTAGAAGGGCTTCTTCTATGTATGGGGTAATAGAAGGGTTATCCTCAGATTTAGAAGTCTTGGGACACTCTTGGGAATTCTTGGACTCTTCTGGGTTAGACTTTGAATTGGGCGTATGTTTGAATGTCTATTAGCTTACTACTGGTTTCCATAGTTTTAGTGAAACTATCGGGCCTTATAATTTGAATATACGCATTTCGAAATATTTGAAAGTCGATCTCATCAGGGAAGTAAATAACACTTTTCTTAGTGCAGAAGTATTCATTAACTTGAACATTAGCAAGGGTATCAGCCATTTCTTAATAACTGATTTTTATTCTGGTTTTATGCAAATATTTTAGTATTTGGACGTCGTCAAAATTGTGCTTTCTGAATTCGAATTGTCTGTTATAATAATTACGAGGCCTTTCTTTTATTGAAATGTGATTTTGGTTGACTTCTTGTGCACTATGCACAGTAGCTGCTGTGGGAAGGGATGCAGGGTCATCTTCTCCTAGGAAGATTTCTTAAATTTGAACTCTGGATAGGGAGTTATCTACATTATTTTATTTACCGGGTAGATATTGAATAATAATCGTATTCGTTAAGTTTTATCTTCTATCTCTATAATTTCATATTTGGATCTTTTATGTTGCTTAGCCATACAATTGGCCTATGATCGCTTAATATGTCGAACTTTCTACCAAATAGGTAGGACCTGAAATATTTTGTTGCTGATACTATAGCTAATAGTTATTTTTCTATTGTCGAATAGTTAAGTTCGTGTTCGTTTAAAGTTCTGCTTGCATAGCAGATGTGTTTATGCTCTTGGGATAATACAGCACCTATGGCTATATTACTTGCGTCTGTTGTCAGCGAAAATTTCTTTTCGAAGTTGGGGTATATTAGGATTGGATAGGACGTGATGAGTACTTTTAGTTTCTCGAAGGCGGACATGTAATCATTATCTTTAGTGTTAATTACTGCTCCTTTCTTTAATTTGGATGTCATGGGTTTGCTATTTCGGCAATATTGGGAATGAACTTACGGTAGAATCCGCAGAGTCCAAGGAATGATTTTATTCCTTTTGTGGTTTTAGGAATAGGAAAATTAATAATTGCATTTATTTGCATTATCGTGATAATGTTACTGAGAAATTCTGTTTCTTTCTTCAGAAATTCACATTTATCAAGTTGCAATTTTAAATTAGCTGATCGTAGCTTATCAAATACCTTTTTTAGTGACATTATGTGTTCTTCCAATGAAGTGGAATAAATTATAATATCATCTAAATAAACTAAACAATCTTTATAAATTAAATCTTCTAGAAGATTTTTTATGCAGCGTTGAAATGTTGCTGGTGAATTTTTCAGACCAAAAGGCATACGAGTATATTCGTAATGTCCATATTTTGTTGAAAATGCTGTTTTGGATATTGATTGCTGGTCCATTTGAATTTGATTGAAACCTTTAGTTAGATCAATGGTTGTGAAGTATTGACAGCGTCCAAGCTTGTCTAATATTTCGTCCATTACTGGAATATGGAATTTGTCGACAATGGTTATTTCATTGAGACTACGTCATCTATGACTAATAGAAATTTTGGTTTACCAGAAGCATCACTTTTCTTTGGCACAATCCAAATTTGAGAACAATAGGGGGATTTCGATTTCCTAATTATTTTTTGTTCTATAATTTCGTTGATTTGCTTATTGACTTCTTGATCAAACGCTTGGTGGTATTTATATGGTTTTTTATAAATAGGGTCTTCGTGTTTTGTATGAATAGAATGTTTAATCGTATTTGTAAAGGTCAAAGTTTCACCTTCTTTGTTTTGAATATCACGGTATTCAAGCAAAACGTGGCAAAGTTGCTCACTTTCTTTTGTATTTAGATGTGCTAATCTAAATACGTTAGATTCTCTTAACTCGTCATTTAAGGCGTAGTTAGAGGATGTTACTAGAAGGGCTTCTTCTATGTATGGGGTAATAGAAGGGTTATCCTCAGATTTAGAAGTCTTGGGACACTCTTGGGAATTCTTGGACTCTTCTGGGTTAGACTTTGAATTGGGCGTATGTTTGAATGTCTATTAGCTTACTACTGGTTTCCATAGTTTTAGTGAAACTATCGGGCCTTATAATTTGAATATACGCATTTCGAAATATTTGAAAGTCGATCTCATCAGGGAAGTAAATAACACTTTTCTTAGTGCAGAAGTATTCATTAACTTGAACATTAGCAAGGGTATCAGCCATTTCTTAATAACTGATTTTTATTCTGGTTTTATGCAAATATTTTAGTATTTGGACGTCGTCAAAATTGTGCTTTCTGAATTCGAATTGTCTGTTATAATAATTACGAGGCCTTTCTTTTATTGAAATGTGATTTTGGTTGACTTCTTGTGCACTATGCACAGTAGCTGCTGTGGGAAGGGATGCAGGGTCATCTTCTCCTAGGAAGATTTCTTAAATTTGAACTCTGGATAGGGAGTTATCTACATTATTTTATTTACCGGGTAGATATTGAATAATAATCGTATTCGTTAAGTTTTATCTTCTATCTCTATAATTTCATATTTGGATCTTTTATGTTGCTTAGCCATACAATTGGCCTATGATCGCTTAATATGTCGAACTTTCTACCAAATAGGTAGGACCTGAAATATTTTGTTGCTGATACTATAGCTAATAGTTATTTTTCTATTGTCGAATAGTTAAGTTCGTGTTCGTTTAAAGTTCTGCTTGCATAGCAGATGTGTTTATGCTCTTGGGATAATACAGCACCTATGGCTATATTACTTGCGTCTGTTGTCAGCGAAAATTTCTTTTCGAAGTTGGGGTATATTAGGATTGGATAGGACGTGATGAGTACTTTTAGTTTCTCGAAGGCGGACATGTAATCATTATCTTTAGTGTTAATTACTGCTCCTTTCTTTAATTTGGATGTCATGGGTTTGCTATTTCGGCAATATTGGGAATGAACTTACGGTAGAATCCGCAGAGTCCAAGGAATGATTTTATTCCTTTTGTGGTTTTAGGAATAGGAAAATTAATAATTGCATTTATTTGCATTATCGTGATAATGTTACCGAGAAATTCTGTTTCTTTCTTCAGAAATTCACATTTATCAAGTTGCAATTTTAAATTAGCTGATCGTAGCTTATCAAATACCTTTTTTAGTGACATTATGTGTTCTTCCAATGAAGTGGAATAAATTATAATATCATCTAAATAAACTAAACAATCTTTATAAATTAAATCTTCTAGAAGATTTTTTATGCAGCGTTGAAATGTTGCTGGTGAATTTTTCAGACCAAAAGGCATACGAGTATATTCGTAATGTCCATATTTTGTTGAAAATGCTGTTTTGGATATTGATTGCTGGTCCATTTGAATTTGATTGAAACCTTTAGTTAGATCAATGGTTGTGAAGTATTGACAGCGTCCAAGCTTGTCTAATATTTCGTCCATTACTGGAATATGGAATTTGTCGACAATGGTTATTTCATTGAGACTACGTCATCTATGACTAATAGAAATTTTGGTTTACCAGAAGCATCACTTTTCTTTGGCACAATCCAAATTTGAGAACAATAGGGGGATTTCGATTTCCTAATTATTTTTTGTTCTATAATTTCGTTGATTTGCTTATTGACTTCTTGATCAAACGCTTGGTGGTATTTATATGGTTTTTTATAAATAGGGTCTTCGTGTTTTGTATGAATAGAATGTTTAATCGTATTTGTAAAGGTCAAAGTTTCACCTTCTTTGTTTTGAATATCACGGTATTCAAGCAAAACGTGGCAAAGTTGCTCACTTTCTTTTGTATTTAGATGTGCTAATCTAAATACGTTAGATTCTCTTAACTCGTCATTTAAGGCGTAGTTAGAGGATGTTACTAGAAGGGCTTCTTCTATGTATGGGGTAATAAAAGGGTTTTCCTCAGATTTAGAAGTCTTGGGACACTCTTGGGAATTCTTGGACTCTTCTGGGTTAGACGATCTGTTGCACTCATTGGGGACCTTTGACTCATCTGCTTTTAATTGGGATTTCCGTTTAATGTTCTGGAGGATTTTCTCCTTTTTCTGTATATGTAGAGGGGTTTCCTCTTAATTATATGATCTAGGGCAAGCATTGGTAACCTTTGACTCAAATGATTTTAACCGGGGTTTCCCCTGTGAGGAGTCTTAAAACTCCCCACAAACCTCGTGTAGGGGAGTGACCTAGCAACAGCCGCGATGCAAGGCGGCCAGGGCAAAGCGGAGAGACCGTGAATTAACGGTACCCCGTTAGGTCTGGGACTCGAGCGGGCCAAGGGCACAGGGGTCGAACGGTAACGCTGCGGATGTCGGACAGGCACATGTCGGACAGGCACCGTGAACTAACGGTACCGCTCTGGACCTTGGACTCGAGTTGACCAAGGGCACGCAGGTCGACCGGTAACGGTGCGTGCACAAAGAGGACGCACCGTGAACTAACGGTACAACTGTTGGACCTTGTACCCGAGCGGGCCGTGCGCAAGAGGGGAAATAACGGGATCCCCGCGGCCTATAAAGGGACGGCGCAAGTGCAGCTCGAGGCAGTCAGTCTCAACACGCGAGGAGTACGTACGCGAGGATAGTCGAGGAGAGTACCGGCGCGAGTCGCGCGGTCAGCGCGCAGTCGGAACGGGGTCTGAAGGCGGAGGAGTAGGGGACAGTTAGTGAGACAGAGAGATCGCGTGCGGAAGGTGGCCGAGCGTCGGAGGGTGAATCGAAGGAGCTCGGAAGTGTGAACGCGCGGTAAAACGAAGGAAAGGAGCAGTGTAAGCAGCGGGCGGCGAAAAGCCCGAAGGACTTAGAAGGACGAATCGCCACAAGCAAGTGGAGATCCTGGGAGCGGAGGAGAAGGACCTGGCGTGTCGCAAGGATCATTGGAGTCAGTGGCTAGCAAAGGTGGTTCCAGGACGAGCGTTGCCTCGCCCCGGGACGATACACCCTGCACCATAACATCCTAAATCCGTTCCGGCCGGCAGAAGGACCTTCAGAAGCTAAGGCAAGAAGCCGACGTGTCCCTAAGGGTCAGTGGAGTCAGTGGTCGGTAAAGGTGGTATAAGGACGAGCGTTGCCTCGCCCCAGGACGATACACCCTAACCCCATAACATCCTAAACCCAGACCGACCGGCGGATGGTCTGCCAGAGGAGACAACGGCGACGTAGCGGGCTCGCGACGGACAGTGGAGTCAGTGGTCGGTACAGGTGGTTCCAGGACGAGCGTTGCCTCGCCCCGGGACGATACACCGTGCCCATAACATCCTAGTCCCAGCCGGGCCGACTCGTCGTCCACGGCAAGGAGCCAGCGGTACCACGGAGGCAAGGCGTTGCAAGAGAAGCGCCGCAGGAGTGGCGAGATATCCGAAGGAATTGTACACAAGACAGCAGAATAAACGGCTATACTAAGAACCCTTTGCGTTTCCTTGGTCGGGCAATCACACAAATCATAAATTTGGTGGGACGAACACACAAACTCTCTGAGCTAGCCGCTGCAACCAGTAGCGAGCGAAATAAAGAAAACCAGTTCGTTACATCTGGCGCCCAACGTGATTGTCCTGATCAAGGAGCCAGCATGGAGGAGACCTATTCAAAGGAGCAGGAGGAGCAGGAGGAGTCTAAGGTCGGAGAAGATTTTGTAAAAGAGGAAGGGGGAAGACGATACAGAGTATCGTACCCTTCAATTTGCGAACGGAAGACGGAGTTCGGCACAAGCAGAAGCCAGGAGAAGCAGCTACACACGCGCAGGAGAAGGAGCTCGAGCAAAGAGAAGCAGGTTGCAACCGCACTACAGGTACGATCGCCGGCCCAAAAGAGGCGATGCACGGGAGGAAATAGGAGCGAGAGCCCCAAAAGACGAGTGGGTACTGACAGCGTGGAAAAGGCAGGGATGCAAAGCGGCGGTTCCCAGCATCGGGAGCAAGGGTGAGACCATACAGCTGCTGTGGATGGAAAAAAAAGGCAAATAGAGATGGAGGACTGCAGAACGGAAGGCGGGAAGTTAAAATACCGAGCTGGTGGAGAGGAGCAGACGGCAGTAGCAGATGGAAGTTGGAGAAGGACGCAAGGATAGCGGTGCCGGGTCGAGACGCCAAACGACAGGGTCAACTAGGCTGAGACTGCCGGGCCGAGATCAAGAAGGCGCAGGTCGACGAGAGGAGTTCATAGAGGTTTAGGTGAAGGATCAAGATGCCACGTCGAGATGCTAAACGACAGGGTCTACTAGGCTGAGACGCCAAGGCTGAGATTAGGAAGGTGCAGGAAATGAGAAGGAGGATGAAGAAGGGCGCGAGGACATTCGAGACGGCAAGTCGAGATGCTGAACGACGGGGTCTACTAGGCTGAGACTGCCAGGCTGAGAACGAAGGGCGCAGGATCGACGAGGGGAAGGAACAAGGAAGCTGCCTATGCGAGGAGACACCGGAGCGGAGGACCGCCGGGACCATCAGATTTTTTTAAAACTTCCGAAGGAAGGGGGAGATGTTAGGAGTCTTAAAACACCCCACCAACCTCGTGTAGGGGAATGACCTAGCAACAGCCGCGATGCAAGGCGGCCAGGGCAAAGCGGAGAGACCGTGAATTAACGGTACCCCGTTAGGTCTGGGACTCGAGCGGGCCAAGGGCACAGGGGTCGAACGGTAACGGTGCGGATGTCGGACAGGCACAAAGAAGACGCACCGTTAACTAACGGTACCGCTCTGGACCTTGGACTCGAGTTGACCAAGGGCACGCAGGTCGACCGGTAACGGTGCGTGCACAAAGAGGACGCACCGTGAACTAACGGTACAACTGTTGGACCTTGTACCCGAGCGGGCCGTGCGCAAAAGGGGAAATAACGGGATCCCCGCGGCGCAAGTGCAGCTCGAGGCAGTCAGTCTCAACACGCGAGGAGTACGTACGCGAGGATAGTCGAGGAGAGTACCGGCGCGAGTCGCGCGGTCAGCGCGCAGTCGGAACGGGGTCTGAAGGCGGAGGAGTAGGGGACAGTTAGTGAGACAGAGAGATCGCGTGCGGAAGGTGGCCGAGCGTCGTAGGGTGAATCGAAGGAGCTCGGAAGTGTGAACGCGCGGTAAAACGAAGGAAAGGAGCAGTGTAAGCAGCGGGCCACAAGCAAGTGGAGATCCTGGGAGCGGAGGAGAAGGACCTGGCGTGTCGCAAGGATCATTGGAGTCAGTGGCTAGCAAAGGTGGTTCCAGGACGAGCGTTGCCTCGCCCCGGGACGATACACCCTGCACCATAACATCCTAAATCCGTTCCGGCCGGCAGAAGGACCTTCAGAAGCTAAGGCAAGAAGCCGACGTGTCCCTAAGGGTCAGTGGAGTCAGTGGTCGGTAAAGGTGGTATAAGGACGAGCGTTGCCTCGCCCCAGGACGATACACCCTAACCCCATAACATCCTAAACCCAGACCGACCGGCGGATGGTCTGCCAGAGGAGACAACGGCGACGTAGCGGGCTCGCGACGGACAGTGGAGTCAGTGGTCGGTACAGGTGGTTCCAGGACGAGCGTTGCCTCGCCCCGGGACGATACACCGTGCCCCATAACATCCTAGTCCCAGCCGGGCCGACTCGTCGTCCACGGCAAGGAGCCAGCGGTACCACGGAGGCAAGGCGTTGCAAGAGAAGCGCCGCAGGAGTGGCGAGATATCCGAAGGAATTGTACACAAGACAGCAGAATAAACGGCTATACTAAGAACCCTTTGCGTTTCCTTGGTCGGGCAATCACACAAATCATAAATTTGGTGGGACGAACACACAAACTCTCTGAGCTAGCCGCTGCAACCAGTAGCGAGCGAAATAAAGAAAACCAGTTCGTTACACCCCTTAGTTTTCCGGAGGGAAACTTTTTGGTGTGCGTAGAGGGGTTTCCTCTGGGTTAGATGACCTGGGGCACTCATTGGTAGCCTTGGACTCATCTGTTTGGATGTGTTCATACCACATTTTAAATGTGTAGCCATTTATAGTGCATGTTTCTGTTGAATAATTAATTTGAGTGTTAGTTGGTTGTAAATAGTTTCTGCCTAATAGTAAGTCATATTTTTCTGAAAAGTTGTGAATATAGAATGTTTGTTCAATAGGACAAAGTTTGCTTGACTGCAATGAAACTCTTTGGTTCACCGTTTTAATGCCATTTATAGTGTGGACTTTTACTTTAGAAGGTTTGATTGGGAAATTAAAGAAATTTTGTTTCATAATATTAATTGACGAACCAGTGTCTACTAAGCATTTGGGAGTAATATTATTCATTGTAATTTTTAAGAATGGTTTTCCTCCTCCTCTGAATCGCTTTCTGGTTCCGAGGCTGGTTGAAGAAAATTTTCGCATCCTGTATCCATTCTGTATTGGGCACTATCACTTTCTCTCTGTCGTTTGACGGGAGTGTTTGGGGCACTATTAATTCTTTGATGAAGATTTAATGGATTCTGGACTCTACCTGTATTTAATTTTTGTGTGAGTTCTCTTGCTAATTTTGGATTTGGTTCACATGGTCTCGGAGTAGTGCATGGATTTGACTTAATTGTATTATGCATAGCATTGTTCACGAAATTTTGATAGTTTCCCTTATTCTTCGAGGTTTGGGGTTGGAACTATTTTGCCGTCTCGTTCTGTCATTGAAAGTTTTTTCGTATACACCTGTCGTAATGTCAAATCTAGCAAGAGTCATTATTACATCTCATTATTACATCTTTGATTGTATTATTTAATGCATTTGTGTATAATACAGTATTATTGATATCATTTTCTAGCATAAGTTTATTCGATATCTTGAATGATTTTATTTCTACGACGAACTTACGGATACTTCCTCGGAGTAGTTTTTCACATGGTGTTTGGGTTTTATATTCACTGATGAGCGCATTCAACAGGATCGACCAGGTTGTTGCTCCGGATAACTGGGATACTCGTTGAGCATCTCCTGCAAGTTGCATCTCAATTGCGCTGAGGAATACATGCCTTTGCCTGGTGTCGGTTGATGGATAGAGCTGAAGTATGAACTCGATCCTTCGGATAAAGGCACTGAGTTCTTGGGTGCTACCACTGAATGTTGGTATTTGCCTAATTTGGCTTAAGGCTTGATTCAGATGAGATTCCGATAACAGTTTGACTTTCTCGGTTGCCATGGTTGATGATTTTATTTTTATTTTTGTTTTTCCACTTTTATTGACCGTATGGAGTAGGTTTGACTATTACGTGCCAACCACCGATTACACGTAGTTATTTTGCGGATAAAAAGATTTAATTGTATTACGATTTTATGTTCACTTTAGCGCCGATTCGCGTGGTTCAATCTTAAAAGATACGCTTGGTCGCAACTCGCACAATTTTTTCCTATTTATCCTACCGACTGCGCCATTTACGAATTCAGACCGAGAGTTTAATAAAAAAAAGAATACAGTTATATTTTTTTATTTATTATTAATCGTTTTTATTATTTCCAATAAAGGAAGAACTAGAGCCTTTGGATTATCACTAGGTTTGATAATGGACTTTAAAGTTGAAGTGGGCTTAGAAGGGTTATCGCGATTGATAACGTACTCAGAACTGAACTACTGTATGGGGGCATGTTTGGGTTTATATAGGCGGATTGGGATAGCTTAAGAGCGAAGATTAAGAGAATAAAGTTTTCAGCGTCGATTCTCTCGAAAAAGGAGGTGTCTATTCTCCCGTTAAGATCTTACTATCTCCTATCAAAATGTTAGAGGCTTGCGTAGCAAATTAAGCAAATTGTATTGTGATAGTCTTTCATTTGCATCCCATATAATAGTGCTCACAGAGACTTAAAGTTCCGGTTAAAGCCGGAGATACTTAACTCCGAAGTCTTTCCAGGTATGTACACTATATATAGGTTTTACCGTCCCTCCAGACGGGGAGGTGGAGTCTGAATTGCGGTTAGATTTACCCTCGCGTCGGAGGAGTTACTTTTGGACGATTCCCATAACTCGGAATTCTTATATCTAAAGCTGTCTTTTCCGACAGATCAGATTATATTACGTGCTCGTATATTCCGCCATCTTCTGAATTCCCAGAATATCAGAATCATCTGTCCGCTATCCAGTCCATCTTTAATAAACTGTCTGACAGGGACCAATTAGTAGTTCTAGGTGATTTTAATATACCTGGCACAATGTGGTCCCCAGAAAAACAATAGAATATCCTTCTCCCTTTAGAAGGACTTGCTCGACTTATCGCTGTCGCAAGTTAATTATATTCCAAACTTTCTTGGTCGTATTTGGATCTATGTTTTGTAACAAGTCCTTTCTGTCCAGGGTAGTGTAGCATATTGGACTAATCTACCCTAAAAATACAATAAATGATTGGGTATAACTTAGCGTCAATACATTGTGACACTTTGTCATAATAAATATAAATATACAGATATACAAAAAGACCACCAAAAAACTACGTAAGCACTCCAGCGCCCCAGTAATACGATCTAACGCTTATACATAAGCCGATCGCGGAGCGTGGGAATGCTGAGCATGCACTTTGCAGCTCAAGTGGTCAATGCCTTCTGCATACATATGTATATGTATAAATATAAGTAAGAATACATAGATATAAGCAATGTATGTGCGGGTTAGCTGAACCCAACTTCAGCACACTTTGATTATTCAAATAAAGAACCTCGAACAGAGCAGAAGCTAAGCTCTTCTTTTATTAAACATACAAAATAGCACCCCTGCAAATAGCACCATTCCATATGGCGACCGTGACAGGACGATTGCGGGACAATTGAAGGACACAGTGTTTAAAGTGTTAATAATTACAGTCGACTGATTCGACTATAAACTAAATAAATTGATAAATAAACATGACAACATAAAACATAATAATTGATGGCGGAAGAGCCACAATTCTCAAACGCGCAGCCCACGACACAAAGGGACTTGCCAACGTTGGAAGAAGCTCTGCAGCTAAATCCTGCAGATGGACCACGCCCACTCACAATAGTCGAGTACCGGGCAAGGCAGGAAAGGAAAAAACCAAGGGAGCACAAACGCTCCGGAAAAAGGATAAAACTACTTAAACAACGCCGACTGGTCAAGGAGATGGAGAGACGAGGCATCCCGACAACGCTACAAAGAGCGTCTTGAGGACATCGAAAGCAAGATTTCGCAAGGTGCGAAACAACGCAAACGGGCTGCATAAATAAATGCCAATGCCCCAATTTGCCTTAATTTTAATTTCTAAACCCAAGCCGATGCGGGAAACCGCTGCTTGAAAACACTAATATCTGTTAGGCTTTTTACTAACAATGCGGTTGGAGTATTTTTTTTATATTGTAAACAAATATGTGAGCCAACCACATTTATTAACAACTTATATTTCCACGTCTCCGCTACTGAGTATATATATATATTCAGCTGAAAAAAAAATTTTTTTAATGACAGAATATAACAATTCTTATCTTCATTAAACGTAAACATTTTTATTTTTGATTTTCTAGAAGAATAAATTAATATCATAATAATGAGAAAAAACTCATAAATAGAAAAAAAACGTTTCACTGAAAATAACCAAAAAAAAATGGGATGGTTTAGCGATTCTAGTGAGGCAAAGGACAATACTGCCAACGTAGTTAATAACGTAAAAATTATAGATCACACAGACGATATAAATGCGTTGTGGATCTTATTGCTGATCATTACAATAGTACTACTTCTACAATTTCTGCTTACAATTTATGTTAAGCATAACAAGATCATCAAAAGACGTTATATAAATAGGGCAAATCGTTTAGACCAGATTTAAAAAAATAATATGGATTAGAAGAAAGCTTAATAAAAACTTTTTTTTTACCGACAAGAATGGAATGGAGCGAAATAGCGATACGAATAGATGAATTTCGCTTCAGGTTCGATAAGTCTTATAAATGTATCAATAGAGACGCAGTAATAAAATCCGAAACTTTGAAAAATCATATAGAGATATTAGTAGGAGAATATAATAATATAGTTACATTAGTAAATAAATATGCAAATAGGCTCACATCTGAACATAATAACAAATGTTTAAGGGTTATAAAATCCCTAAACACAAGATTAAATAACATCAGAAAGTCTAAGTCAATTGGTTGAATTCAACACTGACCAGTTCAAAGAACTAGACGAATCTGTTCAATCAAGCGGCGCTGAGTCCGATAGTGACATTGAAACGCTAGAAGGAAGCGACCGAATTGAATTTAAATTTGAACCAAAAACAATTTCTGAAATGGCACAGACAGTGATAGAATTTATCAGGCTAGCCACATCTCTGATACCAGAGTTTGATGGTAAACCAGAAAATCTACAAAGTTTTTTGGATGCTCTAGGTCTACTAGATAGCTTAAAGAGCACACATGAAACGACAGCAATAAGCCTAATAAAAACTAAACTTAAAGGCCATGTAAGAAACCTTATACGTAATGAGCAGACGATTGCTGCAATCATTACCCAAGTGTCAAGTGCAGTAAAAGGAGAATCGGTAGAAGTGATATCTGCCAAGCTTCTGAATCTACAACAGAGAAATAAAACGGCTAACCAATACACCCAAGAGGTGGAGAAACTGACAAAGGCCCTTGAAGGTGCCTATATCAGTGAAGGTCTCAGCCAATCCTTAGCGAATAAATACAGCACTACAACAGCTGTAAAAGCAATGACACAGAATTGCTCCATTGATAAGGTAAAACTTATCATGCAAGCAGGCACATTCACAAACATGAATGATGCCATCTCCAAATTTGTAAACAGTTGCACAGAGATAACAGGTCAAAGTAACACTGTACTCTATTATCGACGAGGTGCAAATAATTATAATAGAGGCGCCCGGGGTTATAATCGTGGAAGAAATAACTACCACAACAATTACAACCGAGGCAGCAATAACAACAATAATAATAACTATAATAACCGTGGAGGTAGGCGAGGCCAAAACCAAGGGAGAGGCCGCGGAAACTACAACCATGGTAAGAATAATAATAGCAGTGTGAGAATCGCGCAAAATACGTCGGAAAACTAACAGAACCCTTTAGGAAACAACCAATAAATGTAAAAGTTCATTCCATCAATTATAGTCTTAATATATTCGTAACCTTCTATAATCATTCAACTGAAAATAAACCAACATTTCTCATAGATACTGGTGCAGATATCTCACTTTTGAAAGTAAATTCTGATAACTTCATAATTCAAAATGAAAAAATAATAAACATCGAAGGCATAGGCCAAGGTGTGATAAAGTCTCAAGGAACAACCTTAATAGAACTCCAATCAACAAAATATATTATTCCACTTGAATTTCATTTGGTAAACCCAAATTTTGCAATACCATGTGATGGAATAATAGGCATTGATTTTATAAAGAAATTCAATTGTCAACTAGATTTCAAACCAAGTGAAGACTGGTTTATAATTAGACCCCAAAATTTAAATTATCCAATATATGTTCCGATAACATATAGCGCTGGCAACAATACAGTTTTTCTGCCAGCCAGATCACAAGTTATTCGGAAAATAGACATTAATGTTGTAAATAATTTCATATTTGTTCCTAATCAAGAAATACACAATGGGATTTATGTTGCAAATACAATAGCAGCATCCGAACATGTATACGTTCTATTTCTAAATACAACTAATTTCGACCAAGTGGTCAAAGTAAATAAAATACAATATGAAAATCTAAGAGATTATAACATTCATAATACCGACACTGGAAATAGAAACGAACAAATACTTTTACTCTGAGTATAACAGCCCACTCTTGCTAGTTCCAAAAAAATCATTACCAAATTCACAAGAGAAAAAATGGCGATTAGTAATTGACTATCGTCAAATACCATAAACAAAAAACTTCTTTCTGACAAATTTCCACTCCCTAGAATTGATGACATTTTAGATCAACTAGGTTGAGCTAAATACTTTTCGTGCCTTGACTTGATGTCAGGTTTCCACCAAATAGAACTTGAGGAAAACTCTAGGAATATAACATCTTTTTCAACGAGCAATGGCTCATATCGCTTCACGCGATTACCATTTGGTCTTAAAATAGCACCAAATTCATTTCAGAGGATGATGACTACCATATATCATTCTCGGGATTAGAACCCTCTCAGGCATTCCTTTACATGGATGACTTAATGGTGATAGGATGTTCCGAAAAACACATGATTAAAAACTTAACTGACGTTTTTAATGTATGTAGGAAATATAACCTAAAGTTGCATCCAGAAAAATGTTCATTTTTCATGCACGAAATGACATTCCTAGGTCACAAATGCACAGACAAAGGAGTATTGCCAGATGACAAGAAATATGACGTCATCAAAAATTATCCTGTCCCTCATGATGCGGACAGTGCAAGACGATTTGTAGCATTCTGCAACTATTATCGTCGATTTATAAGGAACTTCGCCGACTATTCACGGCACATAACTAGATTATGTAAAAAGAATGTCCCTTTTGAATGGTCAAGCGAATGCCAGAACGCATTCGAATACCTTAAAGAAAATCTTATGCACCCCACACTATTACAATATCCTGATTTTCGCAAAGAATTTTGCATTATGATAAACGCACGGGTCCCACGGCCACACCTCCCGCCCAACCGACCGAGGGGCGCTGCCGTGTATCGTACGGCTCGATTCGCGAGAAGATATAGACGCGATATAAAAAATAGAATAGGAACGAGGAAATGAATATAATGAGGAATAACTATGTTAAATATTAGTGTTAGTAGGATCTAATTATGTAATAGAAAAGATAAAATCGATTGTTTTAATAGCGGCAGAGAGTCAAGATTACAGATAATAGGATAAAGTCTATTATAGTCAGAACATAAAACTCTGTAAGGGTCATGCAACTCATAATTAGATCTACAATGATTTAAGATAAGGGGTATATAGTTTCTAGTGAATCTACTTGGAACCGAGAAGTTAAGCCGACTAATCAAGTCGGGACTCTCAACATCCCCACGAATAAGTTTACAAATAAAAACTGTTCCAAGCAAAGTTCTACGGTTAGCTAGGGATGGTAAATTAATTAAAAGTAGTCTACTGGAATAAGGGGGTAATATATGGTTTGCATCCCAATTTAGGCGCCGCAAGGCAAAAAGTAAGAAGTTTTTTTGGACCGATTCAATGCGGTCCGAGTGGACTGCGTATTGTGGACTCCAAACAGGTGATCCGTACTCGAGAATCGGACGGACTAACGAAATAAATAAGGTCTTAGTCAAGTAAGGATCATCAAATTCCTTAGACCACCTTTTTATAAAACCAAGCACACCTTATTGACAATAGACGAAATATGGTCAGAAAATTTTAGTTTTGGGTCCAGAAGAACACCAAGATCATCAACTCGTGTTATTCTGTCCAGAGAGCACCCACTTAGAGTGTAAGTCGTGCGTATTGGGATTATAACGGATGCTAGTAAACAAGCTTGCGGAGCGGTTCTAACTCAGAACCGTAACGGGATTCAGCTCCCAATAGCTTATACATCACGTTCATTTACAAAAGGAGAAAGCAATAAGAGTACAACGGAACAAGAGCTAGCGGCAATTCATTGGGCAATTACCCATTTTAGACCATACATTTATGGCAAACATTTCACCATTAAAACGGACCACAGACCATTAACGTACCTATTTTCTATGACTAATCCCAGTTCAAAATTAACTCGCATGCGGCTAGAGCTTGAAGAATACGACTTCACAGTAGAATACCTAAGGGGGAAAGATAATTTTGTAGCAGACGCACTCTCACGTATAAATATAAAGGAACTCAAAGACATGCAACATAAAGTCCTGAAAGTCACTACCAGGCAACAAAGTAGACAAGAAAACAAATAAGGAACTATTGCCTAGGCAAAGTATCCAAAATGTATCTAAGCCCAACGTACACGAAGTCATAACAAATGATGAAGTACGAAAAGTAGTGACCTTGCGAATAACTGAATCTATTTGTTTACTAAAACGAGGAAATAAAGTTATTGCAAGAATTGATGTTGACGATTTATATACCAATGGAATTTTTGATTTAGGTCAGTTCTTCTTCTTGAAATGCAAACCGGTATACTAAAAATCAGCCAACTCAAATTGGCACCGAGTGAAAAAATCTTTGAAACCATTTCAATAGATAATTTCAAAAATATGGGCAATATAAAATTGAAATCATTAAGAGTAGCGCTACTCCAGCCGGTGACCATTATAAAAACTGAAAAAGAGATACAATCGATACTGTCTACATATCATGACGATCCAATTCAAGGAGGTCATACAGGCATTACAAGAACGCTAGCGAAAATAAAAAGACACTATTATTGGAAAAATATGACTCGTCATATAAAAGAGTACATACGTAGATGTCATAAATGCCAAATGTCAAAAACAACGACACATACAAAGACCCCAATGACTCACACAGAAACCCCAACAAATGCTTTTGATATAGTGATAGTGGACACAGTTGGTCCACTACCGAAATCAGAATATGGCAACGAATACATCGTCACACTAATATGTGATTTGACGAAGTATCTAGTAACCATACCTGTTGCGAATAAGAGCGCAAATACTGTCGCAAAAGCTATATTCGAAAATTTTATACTAAAGTACGGTCCAATGAAGACGTTCATTTCGGACATGGGTACCGAGTATAAAAACAATGTAATTTAAGATATGTGTAAATATATGAAGATTGAAAATCTTACATCCACTGCATATCACCACCAGACTTTAGGGACAATCGAACGAAGTCATAGAACATTCAATGAATACATTCGTTCATACATCTCTGCAGATAAAACTGATTGGGACGTTTGGATACAATACTTTACATATTGTTTCAACACAACACCATCAGTCATGCATAATTACTGTCCATATGAACTAGTCTTTGGAAGATTACCAAGGCAGTTCGCAAATTTTAATAAAACAGATAGAATAGAACCACTGTATAATATAGAAGAAAATTAAAAAAAAAAAAAAAAATTAATAAATAAAAAAAAGAAAAAAAAATTAATTATTTTTCCTTCTAAGAAAGTTAAACATAAATCCAAAAATATCATAATTCAACATTCATTTTTTGTATTATTCTGTCATTATACAAAAATGCTTTGAGACAAAACATTGCTAATAATTAATAAGAAAAATCAATATCATTTAAAAAAAAAAAAATTTTTCCTCTCTAAACACAATATTAATATTGATAACTAAAAGACTACATATATTACGTCATTTCTTTAAAAAGGGAGGTGTAGCATATTGGACTAATCTACCCTAAAAATACAATAAATGATTGGGTATAACTTAGCGTCAATACATTGTGACACTTTGTCATAATAAATATAAATATACAGATATACAAAAAGACCACCAAAAAACTACGTAATCACTCCAGCGCCCCAGTAATACGATCTAACGCTTATACATAAGCCGATCGCGGAGCGTGGGAATGCTGAGCATGCACTTTGCAGCTCAAGTGGTCAATACCTTCTGCATACATATGTATATGTATAAATATAAGTAAGAATACATAGATATAAGCAATGTATGTGCGGGTTAGCTAAACCCAACTTCAGCACACTTTGATTATTCAAATAAAGAACCTCGAACAGAGCAGAAGCTAAGCTCTTCTTTTATTAAACATACAAAATAGCACCCCAGCAAATAGCACCATTCCATAGTAGTACCTCTTACCCAACCTGAGATCCATATCATCCTACTTTCGAGATGGCAATCGACATAGGTACAGTATTAAAAGTAAATTCAGAGAAGCCAATTCGAATTCCCTGTTTTCGCAAGGCAAATTTTCGGAGGCTAAACAATTTTATAGCTGGCTTTAATTGGTCCGATCTTTACTCCTGCAACATAATGGCGGATGCGAATAATATGTTTTATACCGCAATTAAATCATTTTTGACTCTTGTGTTCCGATTTACTATCCGTCAATCTCTAAACCTCCTTGGTTTAATAAAGAGTTGACATACCTAAGAAATTTAAAGTCCAGACACTATATGAAATTTAAAAATACCGGATCTCAGTCCGTCCTTTGTAAATATTTAAGCCCTTGGTTAAACTTTACCGTGCTTAATGCACAGTGCTACAAAAATTATTTAATCCGTTGTAAGTTCCAGTTTGCACAGGATCCGAAACAGTTTTATAATTTCGTTAGCACTAAGCGAAAAACAAGTTCTTACCGTTCCTCGCTATTTTTTGAAAACATTACGGTTACATCGGATCAGGCAATAGCCAAGTTTTTTCAAACAACATATTCAACTTTACCTCATTCCGAACAGCCATACTCTTTTGCGGTATCTAGGTCGAATCTAATATTTTGCCCCACTATAAACGAAAGCTCACTGCTTAATGATCTTCAGCGTGTTAAACCGGTCTATTCGCCAGGACAGCCGATGGAATCCCTGGCTGTGTGCTCAGTTTCTGTGCGGAAGCCTTGTGCAAGCATCTACTGAAACTGTTTACCTTATCTCTGAAATCTTCACAATTCCCTCATATATGGAAGGAGTCCTTTGAGTCCTTTTCCTTCACAAAAAAGGTAGCAAACTGGATGTAAGCAATTACAGAGGAATCTCTAAATTGTCGGCTATGCCAAAACTTTTCGAAAATGTTATCACTCCTCATTTGCAGCACCTTTGTAGATTAATCATATCACCGTGTCAACACGGTTTTATGAAACGCAGATCTACAACCACTAACCTCTTGGAGCTAACTTCTTTCGTAATACAGGGTTTCAAAAATAATCTTCAAACAGATGTCATCTACACTGACTTTAGTAAAGCATTTGACTCTGTTAATCATTACCTTCTAATAAGAAAACTTGATCTTATAGGTTTCCCTGTTGATCTTCTAAATTGGATTTTAAGCTATCTGAATGGCAGGATACAACAAGTCCTCTTTAAAAATTATTTATCTTCTATTCTCCGAGTCACATCGGGTGTCCCACATGGGAGCCATCTTGGTCCGCTTCTTTTTACCTTATTCATTAACGACCTCCCCGTAATAATAATACATTCGCGTGTAATTATGTACGCAGACGATGTTAAATTATGCCTCCAGTACAAGGAATCTTCTGCCATTTGGACTTACAATCCGATCTAGACCGATTTCAAATATGGTGCCGTGATAACATATTAAACTTAAATGGCTCCAATTGTAAAGTTATGACCTTTTGTCGTGCCAACCCAATACGCACGACTTACACTCTAAGTGGGTGCTCTTTGGACAGGATAACAAGAGTTGATGATCTTGGTGTTCTTCTGGACCCAAAACTACAATTTGCTGACCATATTTCGTCTATTGTCAATAGGGCCAGGGGTGTGCATGGTTTTATGGTCTAAGGAATTTGATTATCCTTACTTGACTAAAACCTTATTTATTTCGTTAGTCCGCCCGATTCTCGAGTACGGATCACCTGATTGGAGTCCACAATACGCAGTCCACTCGGACCGCATTGAATCGGTTCAAAAAAACTTCTTACTTTTTGCCTTGCGGCGCCTAAATTGTGATGCAAACAGTATATTACCTCCTTATTCCAGTAGACTACTTTTAATTAATTTACCGTCCCTAGCTAACCGTAGAACTATGCTTGGAACAGTCTTTATTTGTAAGCTTATTCGCGGGGATGTTGAGAGTCCCGACTTGATTAGTCGGCCTAACTTCTCGGTTCCAAGTAGATTCACTAGAAATTTACCCCTTATCTTAAATCATTGTAGATCTAACTATGAGTTGCATGACCCTTACAGAGTTTTATGTTCTGACTATAATAGACTTTACCCTATTATCTGTAATCTTGACTCTCTGCCGCTATTAAAGCAATCGATTTTATCTTTTCTATTACATAATTAGATCCTACTAACACTAATATTTAACATAGTTATTTTATATTATATTCATTTCCTCGTTCTTGTTCTCTTTTTTATATCGCGTCTATATCTTCTCGCGAATCGAGCCGTACGATACACGGCAGCGCCCCTCGTTCGGTTGGGCGGGAGGTGTGGCCGTGGGACCCGTGCGATAAAAAAAAAAAAAAAAAAACAAAAAAGAGAGAGGAGCTCCCGAAAAATATGAGTAATTTGAGAATCCTGAGACGATTGTGTGGGCGGAAGTTTTTGTTATTTTAGTTGGTTCGCCAAGTGATCGAATGTTTAGGGGAAGTGGACGTTGGCTCGCCACAGAGTCTAGACTGTGGACTTCGGACTTTTGCACTTCGCTGTCCGTAAATGACAGCTCGAAGGGCTCTCAATCTTTGATTACATTTCGTACTTAGACATTAATGTGTGTGTGTGATTGTTTACAGCAGTGTGTGTGGTTGGGGAGTTGTGGGTGTATAATGGATATGTTACTATATATATATTTGCCTCACTTATGCTGAAAATACGTCTCGATAGGTATTTACCCTAACTCGTGACAAAGAATATCGTCGTATCAGAAATGTTATAGCATCATATACCTTCATACCTCGAACGAACTGTATTAAATTCATCCTAAAGGAACCAACAACGATGGGCCCAAAGAAGGCAACTATGGATAAACCTCTTAATTAATAGATAACCGTGAGTAAAAATTGTGAGTGATATGATGTAGAAGGGAATTTTTGAGTGCTAAAACACATCGAGTATCGACGCGATAACTGTCGAGCAGCAGAATCGCTTTTCTCGCGTATTTTCGGTTAGGTTTTGAATTGCTTTTATTTTGATAAAATTTGTAATGAACAAATAATTTTCTTTGAATATAATGTAAGCTTTTATTTTCATATTTTGATATTATTCTATTCGATCTAAGAACATAGCTTCTAATTAAATTCGCTATTAAATTTAAAGTCAAAAAAATAAAGGAATTAAAGTTAAGTTAATTAGAGAAGTAAAACGGAAAGAGAGGAGTCAGTTTGTAACGTAAAGAAATAATGGTCTAGTCTTTCATTATTAATGGATCGTCACCGAAACATCCACATGTGTAAAGTTCGCCTGAACTTAATTATCGTCAAACAAGGGGTAGCTAATAGAATATGACACCAGCTACCAAGGAAGGGTAAGTATAGAATAGGGAGGCGCACAACATCCAAGTTTCCCTAACTCCTGACTGGATAAAGACTTTTTAATCCCGATTTCCTCTTCATTTGTGGGTATAGCCTATCACGACTTTTATTAGTCCACCATATTTGATTCAGTAGTGCATTTATTTTCGTTATTAATGTTAGGGTATAGCTGAGTTAGAAAAACCGACGCCAATTCCGACGAGCATAGCGCAGAGCATCGCTAGAACCGAGTGGCATCCTGAAATCCTTTCAGGCGATGTTGAACGCTACACTGTAGCTTGCTCTTATTTATTTAATTTCTTTTAAAGACTTATATATTTTCTGCTCAGGATAATTTCTGTTGAAGTCCGTTTAGTTGTCCTGATTACTTTCTGTTGGGATCTTCTCAGTTTAGTTTATTATCTGCTTGCGTCTTGCTTCATTTTTTTTTTTTTTTGTTTAGCTGTGGCGGGGCATTGCCCTCGGCTCTTCCTTTCTTCTTGGTGCTGATTTTATTATATTTTAATATTGTTAGTTATAGTTTTCTGTTTTGGTTTTAATTGTGTTTCTTGTTTAGTCTGATTTTTATTATTCTTGTGTTCATCTAATTTGTATTAAGTATTCACCACCTTTTCCATATTTTTAAATATTAAATTCTTAATTGGATTATTCTTTTAATTAACTTTCAATGAAGTTTTTCCACGATCACACTGTCACAGTAGTTAGATGTCGTTGGATTAATGTGGATGATTTGAGTTTTCCACAAAAATATGAGTTGTTGGCGGCGCGAATTCCGTTTTATATATAATTTATTATCGTTTATATTTTTTTAAACTTTTAAAGTACACCGCCCCACGTTGGGCACCAATTAAAATTGTTACTTTTAAATTGTATAAAAAAATTATTTTTATTTTTTTATAATTTAATATTCTATTGGTGATCGACCTTTTCACTTATACTATTACAAGACAGTCTTTATTGCTTATCTTTAAATTGCAACTGTTCACGATTCAGAATGATCTTCCAAGTCTTAATCCTAATCCACTCAACCTCGGCTATTTTTTAGAATTTTCTTGAACTTTAAAATATGTTTATGTTTTATCCTAAATAAAAGCTTTACACTAAAATAACATCACAGAATTGTGAAATTGAAATTTGCTGGCTGGTGCTTACTTTAAGTTTGGTTATTTATCGGCTGGCTAAGTGCTGCTGACAAAATCAAGGACAAAGGAAATGCTGCTGAGATCGGAGTTTGGAATTGGGGCAGAATGCTATATTTATGGGTTTTAAGGAAACGCGTTAATAAAAAGATGGAAGAGTGGCTTCACCATGAGGTAATTAAAGAGTTTACAAGACCCATAGTACTCGAAAGAAACCGCAGAATTAGACTAGTAATTGTACAAGACTATTTCCCAACACCGCTCATTGATGTTCAATTGGATCGACTGCAAGAGTCAAAATTATTCAGTAAAATTGATTGTACTAAAACGGATTATTCCACATAACAGTTAATGAAAGGTGCAGAAATTATACAATTTTTGGTACACACCGAGGGCAATATTAATTTTTGAATGTCCCTTTAGATTTTTAATTCCCCAGGCGTTTTCTAGCGTCACGTCAATAAGAAATTCCTGTCACGCAGAGTCTTTATATGACTTTCTTAAAATCATTATACTGATTATAATTTATTTTTCTATTTATAGGATACAGATTTAACGATATATATATTATATTTATATTATTATATATTATATATATAGTAACATATTTACACCCACAACTCCCCAATCACAACCACGCACACTATTGTAAACAATCACACACACACATTAATGTCTAAGTACGAAATGTATTCAAAGATCGAGAGCCCTTCGATTATGCTTAGCTTTCATCTACACACAGCAAAGTGCAAAAGTCCGAAGTCCAAAGTCTAGACTCTGGGGCGAGCCAATGTCCACGTCCCCTAAACATTCCATCACTTGGCGAGCCAACTGAAATAACAAAAACTTCCGCCAACACAATCTTCTCAGGATTCTCAAATTACTATTTTTCGGGGCTCCTCTCTTAACGGGAGAATAGACACCTCTCTTTCCGGGAGAATAGACGTTGATAACTTTATTCTCTTAAACTTCGCTCTTAAGCTATCCCAATCCGCCTATATAAACCCAAACATGTCCCCATACACTAGTTCAGTTCTGAGTACGTTTTCAATTGCGATAACACTGCTAAGCCCACTTCAACCTCGAAGTCCATTATCCAACCTAGTGATAATCCAAAGGCTCTAGTTCTTCCTTTACTGGAAATAATAAAACGTTTAATAATAAATAAAATAACCTCCTGTGTTCTTTTTTTTATTAAACACTCGGTCTGAATTCGTAAATGGCGCAGTCGGTAGGATAAATAGAAAAAGTTGTGCGAATTGTTTACAAATATCAATCTAGTGACAAAAGATACTTGTACGACCAAGCGTATCTTTTAAGATTGAACCACGCGAATCGGCGCTAAAAGTGAACATAATATCGTAATACAATTAACTCTTTTTATCCGCAAAAGAACTACGTATAATCGGTGGTTGACACATAATAGTCAAACCTACTGCATACGGTTAACGAAAGTATAAAAACAAAAAACGAAAAATAATAAAACCAACAACCATGGCAACCGAGCAAGTACAATTGTTATCGGAATCCCATCTTAATCAAGCCCTAAGCCAAATTAGGCAACTACCAATATTCAGCGGTAACACCCAAGAACTCAGTGCCTTTATCCGAAGGATTGAGTTCATACTTCAGCTCTATCCATCAACGGACATCAGGCAAAGGCATGTATTCTTCAGCGCAATTGAAATGCAACTTGCAGGAGATGCTCAACGTGTATCCCAGTTATCCGGAGCAACAACCTGGCCAACCCTTATGAATGCGCTCATCAGCGAGTATAAAACCCAAACACCATGTGAAGAACTACTCCGTCGTATTTACAACACTCCCTTCAACGGAAGTATCCGTAAGTTCGTCGAAGAATTAGAAATGAAATCATTCACGATATCGAATAAACTTATGCTAGAAAATGATATCAATAATACTGTATTATACACAAATGCATTAAATAATACAATCAAAGATGTAATCATGAGAAAATTGCCCGATAGGTTATTTATGACTCTTGCTAGATTTGACTTTACGACAGTATCTAAACTCAAACAAATAGCGCAACAAGAAGGCGTATACGAAATAACTTTCAATGACAGAACAAGACCCCAAAATTATTCCGATCCTAACAAAATCCAACCCCAAACCTCTAAGAATAAGGGAAACTATCAAAATTTCGTGAGCAATGCTATGCATAACACAACTAAGTCAAATCCAAGCACTACTCCGAAACCCTGCGAACTAAATCCAAGGTTAGCAAGAGAACTCACACAAAAATTAAATACAGGAAGAGTCCAGAATCCATTAAATTTTCAACAAAGAAATAATAGTGCCCCAAACCCTCCCGTCAAACGACAGAGAGAAAGTGATAGTGCCCAATACAGAATGGATACAGGATGCGAAAATTTTCTTCAACCAGCCTCGGAATTAGAAAGCGATTCAGAGGAGGAGGAAACCCATTCTTAAAAATTACAATGAATAATATTACTCTCAAATGCTTAGTAGACACCGGTTCGTCAATTAATATTATGAAACAAAATTTCTTTAATTTCCCAATCAAACCTTCTAAAGTTAAAGTCCACACTATTAATGGCATTATAACGTTAAATCAAAGCGTTTCATTGCAGTCAAGCAAACTTTGTCCCATTTAACAAACATTCTATATTCAAAACTTTTCAGAAAAATATGACTTACTGTTAGGCAGAAATTATTTAGAACCAACTAACACTCAGATTAATTATTCAACACAAACAGTCATTATAAATGGCTACACATTTAAAATGTGGTACGACCACATCCAAACAGATGAATCCAAGGCCATCAATGAGTGCCCCAGATCATCCAATTCAGAGGAAACCCCTCTACATATACAAAAAAAGGAGAAACATCTCCAGAAAATTAAGCGGAAACACCACTTAAAAATAGATGAGTCAGCATCCAATCAGTGCCCCAGATCATCTAACCCAGAAGAGTCCAAGACTACCTATGAGTGTCCCAAGACTTCTAAATTTGAGGAAAACCCTCTTATTAACCCATACATAGAAGAAGCCCTTCTAGTAACATCCTCTAACTACGCCCTAGATGACGAGTTAAGAGAATCTAACGTATTTAGATTAGAACATCTAAATACAGAAGAAAGGGAGCAACTTTCCCACGTTTTGCTTGAATACCGTGATATTCAGTACAAAGAAGGTGAAACTCTGACCTTCACGAGTACGATTAAACATTCCATTCATACAAAACACGAAGACCCTATCTATAAAAAACCATATAAATACCCCCAAGCGTTTGATCAAGAAGTCAACAGGCAAATCAACGAAATGATAGAACAAAAAATAATTAGGAAATCTAAGTCCCCCTATTGTTCTCCAATTTGGATTGTGCCAAAGAAAAGTGATGCTTCTGGTAAACCAAAATTTCGATTAGTCATAGACTATCGCAGTCTCAATGAAATAACCATCGACGACAAATTCCCTATTCCAGTAATGGATGAAATATTAGACAAGCTTGGACGCTGTCAATACTTCACAACCATTGATTTAGCTAAAGGTTTCCATCAAATTCAAATGGACAAGCAATCAATATCCAAAACAGCATTTTCAACAAAACATGGACATTACGAATATACTCGTATGCCTTTTGGTCTGAAAAATGCACCAGCAACATTTAAACGCTGCATGAACAATCTTCTAGAAGACTTAATTTATAAAGATTGTTTAGTTTATTTAGATGATATTATCATTTATTCCACTTCATTGGAAGAACATATAATGTCACTAAAAAAGGTATTTGATAAGCTACGATTAGCTAATCTAAAATTGCAACTTGATAAATGTGAATTTCTGAAGAAAGAAAAAGAATTTCTCGGTCACATTATCACAACAGACGGTATAAAACCAAACTCTAACAAAATAAATGCAATTATTAATTTTCCTATTCCTAAAACCACAAAAGGAATAAAATCATTCCTTGGACTCTGCGGATTCTACCGTAAGTTCATTCCCAATTTTGCAAAAATAGCAAAACCTATGACGTCCAAATTAAAGAAAGGAGCAGTAATTAACACAAAAGATAATGATTACATGTCCGCCTTCGAGAAACTAAAAGTACTTATCACTTCCGATCCAATCCTAATATACCCCAACTTCGAAAAGAAATTTTCACTGACAACAGACGCTAGTAATATAGCCATAGGTGCTGTATTATCCCAAGAACATAAACCCATCTGCTATGCAAGCAGAACTTTAAACGAACATGAACTTAACTATTCGGCTATAGAGAAAGAACTATTAGCTATAGTATGGGCAACAAAATATTTCAGGTCCTACCTATTCGGTAGAAAGTTCGACATATTAAGTGATCATAGACCACTTGTATGGCTAAATAACATAAAAGATCCCAATATGAAATTACAGAGATGGAAGATAAAACTTAACGAATACGATTATAATATTCAATATCTACCCGGTAAAGAAAATCATGTAGCTGACGCCCTATCTAGAGTTCAAATTAAGGAAAACTTCCTAGGAGAAGATGACCCAGTTTCCCTGCTCACAACAGCTACTGTGCACAGTGCACAAGAAGACAATCAAAATCACATTTCAATAACAGAAAGACCTCTTAATTATTATAACAGACAATTCGAATTCATAAAAGACAATTTTGACGACGTCCAAATAATAAAATATTTCCATAAAACCAGAATTAAAATCAGTTATAAAGAAATGACTGATACCCTTGCTAAAGATATCATTAAAGAATACATTTGCACTAAGAAAAGTGTTATTTACTTTCCTGATGAGATCGACTTTCAAATATTTCAAAATGAGTATATTCAAATCATAAGTCCCGACAGTTTCACTAAAACTATGAAAACCAGCAGAAAACTAATAGACATTCAAACATACGCCCAATTCAAGGAAATCATTCTCAAAACACATAAAGAATTATTACACCCTGGTATAGAAAAACTTACACTTCAGTTCAAAGAACTTTACTATTACCCTGATTACCAAAAACTTATCCAAAACATCATAAACGAATGTAAAATCTGTAACATCGTTAAAACTGAACATAGAAACACAAAATTAATTCTTGAAACAACCCCAGAATCCTTTAGTCCCAGAGAAAAGTATGACATGGAGTTTTACTTAGTAAACAATAAACAATTCCTATCATGCATTGACATTTATTCTAAATACGCCTCCCTGATAGAAGTAAATAGTAGAGACTGGCTTGAAACTAAAAGAGCTATTTTACGCATATTCAACGATATGGGTAAACCCATAGAAATAAAAGCCGACAAAGACTCCGCCTTCATGTGCATTGCACTTAAAATTTGGTTAGAATCAGAAGGAGTAACTTTAAATATAACAACAAATAAAAATGGAATCTCTGACATTGAGCGATTTCATAAAACCGTTAATGAAAAATTAAGAATAATAACAAGCGAAAATGAACCTGAAAACCAATTCACAAAATTTGAAAAAATACTTTACATTTACAATCACAAAACAAAACACAACACAACTGGTCGAACCCCAGCAGACACCCCAGCAGACATCGAACCCCAGCAGACATCTCAACAAAATAAAGTACACAAAATTGACAAACTCAATGAAAATAGACACGATTTTAACATAGACACAAACTTCAAAGAATCCCCTCTAGTTAGATCAAAAACGACTAACCCATTAAAAAAAACAGGAAATGTAAGACAAATAGATGATAAACATTTCGAAGAAACAAATAGAGGTAGAAATATAACACACTATAAGTCTAAGTTTAAAAAGAAAAAGAAAATTAATAAAAGTAAATATAATAACGATAATTCCAGGCTTACTCCCGAGCATGATACTCATGTTATGCCTCCTATCGACAATTAACACACAATACCTAGAAGTAACACCTATCCAGGCCAAAAACGGTTACCCAATCTTTCAAACCGGATCAATAGATTTACCGATAAACCACGAATATCATCACTTATCTATTAACTTAACTAAAACAGAAAATACTTAAGAAGAACTTATTAAACAAACTCAACATTTTAATAACTCACCACAAATACAGTATCTAGTAGAAAAACTTAACAGAGAAATGAACGGTATACGAATTGTAAAACGTAGTAAACGCGGTCTTGTTAACTTTATGGGAACAATTTACAAATACTTATTCGGTACCTTAGATCAAGAAGATAAAGAAGAATTACAACAAAAAATAGCCGACATCTCTAAAAATAATGTACAAATAAGCGAACTTAACCACGTAATAGAAGTCATTAACCAAGGAATCGAATTGACCAACCATCTAAATAATAACTTTGAAAGAGAACAAATGATAAATCTAATAATTTTCAACTTACAACAATTCACTGAATACATTGAAGACATAGAGCTTGGTTTGCAACTGACACGCTTAGGTATCTTTAATCCAAAACTTTTAAAACACGACTCATTAATTCACGTCAATTCTGAAAAACTTCTTAATATTAAAACTTCAGCTTGGCTTAAATCTGATACAAACGAAATCCTGATAATATCCCAAATTCCAAGAGAAATAACCAAAACACCTGTTTTTAAAATAATACCCTACCCAGACGGAAAAAGTTACATACTAACCGAAACAATACATGACAAATATTTTTCACACAATAATCAAACATACACGGCAAGTTCTCAAAGCTTAGTAGTAAATAAGTGTATAATTGGTATACTAAACCAGGTCCCAACACAATGTAGATACAGTAAAACACATTCTGATTTTGAAATAAAATATGTAGAACCTAATATAACTCACAACCTTCCCAAGACTATCCTAAACCAAAACTGTATCAATAGAGAAACTATAATAGAAGGCAATAACATGATAAAAGCATTTAATTGTTCGGTCCAATTAGAAGAAATATTAATTACCAGCACAATGTTAGACTATACTCAAACTATCTATATAAACAATAATGTAACAAAACTTGAACCACTCGAATACATCCAGGCAAAAGAAATAATCGAACAACACAATCAGACGAATAATATCTTTCAAATAATAACACTTGCAACATTAATCATGATAGTTATTATTGTAATATTGTACTTTATCTATAAATATAAAACTATACCCCAAAAGTTAATTGTTAAATTTAAAAATCAAACGCAAAAAAATGAAAATATTATAAGTCCTGGAACAGACAATACTGCACCCCCCAATACCCCTGTATTGTACCCTACTCTAAACGCCTGAGGACAGACTTTTTTCTTAAGGATGGGGAAGTAACATATCTACACCCACAACTCCCCAATCACAACCACGCACACTATTGTAAACAATCACACACACACATTAATGTCTAAGTACGAAATGTATTCAAAGATCGAGAGCCCTTCGATTATGCTTAGCATTCATCTACACACAGCAAAGTGCAAAAGTCCGAAGTCCAAAGTCTAGACTCTGGGGCGAGCCAATGTCCACGTCCCCTAAACATTCCATCACTTGGCGAGCCAACTGAAATAACAAAAACTTCCGCCAACACAATCTTCTCAGGATTCTCAAATTACTATTTTTCGGGGCTCCTCTCTTAACGGGAGAATAGACACCTCTCTTTCCGGGAGAATAGACGTTGATAACTTTATTCTCTTAAACTTCGCTCTTAAGCTATCCCAATCCGCCTATATAAACCCAAACATGTCCCCATACACTAGTTCAGTTCTGAGTACGTTTTCAATTGCGATAACACTGCTAAGCCCACTTCAACCTCGAAGTCCATTATCCAACCTAGTGATAATCCAAAGGCTCTAGTTCTTCCTTTACTGGAAATAATAAAACGTTTAATAATAAATAAAATAACCTCCTGTGTTCTTTTTTTTATTAAACACTCGGTCTGAATTCGTAAATGGCGCAGTCGGTAGGATAAATAGAAAAAGTTGTGCGAATTGTTTACAAATATCAATCTAGTGACAAAAGATCCTTGTACGACCAAGCGTATCTTTTAAGATTGAACCACGCGAATCGGCGCTAAAAGTGAACATAATATCGTAATACAATTAACTCTTTTTATCCGCAAAAGAACTACGTATAATCGGTGGTTGACACATAATAGTCAAACCTACTGCATACGGTTAACGAAAGTATAAAAACAAAAAACGAAAAATAATAAAACCAACAACCATGGCAACCGAGCAAGTACAATTGTTATCGGAATCCCATCTTAATCAAGCCCTAAGCCAAATTAGGCAACTACCAATATTCAGCGGTAACACCCAAGAACTCAGTGCCTTTATCCGAAGGATTGAGTTCATACTTCAGCTCTATCCATCAACGGACATCAGGCAAAGGCATGTATTCTTCAGCGCAATTGAAATGCAACTTGCAGGAGATGCTCAACGTGTATCCCAGTTATCCGGAGCAACAACCTGGTCAACCCTTATGAATGCGCTCATCAGCGAGTATAAAACCCAAACACCATGTGAAGAACTACTCCGTCGTATTTACAACACTCCCTTCAACGGAAGTATCCGTAAGTTCGTCGAAGAATTAGAAATGAAATCATTCACGATATCGAATAAACTTATGCTAGAAAATGATATCAATAATACTGTATTATACACAAATGCATTAAATAATACAATCAAAGATGTAATCATGAGAAAATTGCCCGATAGGTTATTTATGACTCTTGCTAGATTTGACTTTACGACAGTATCTAAACTCAAACAAATAGCGCAACAAGAAGGCGTATACGAAATAACTTTCAATGACAGAACAAGACCCCAAAATTATTCCGATCCTAACAAAATCCAACCCCAAACCTCTAAGAATAAGGGAAACTATCAAAATTTCGTGAGCAATGCTATGCATAACACAACTAAGTCAAATCCAAGCACTACTTCGAAACCCTGCAAACTAAATCCAAGGTTAGCAAGAGAACTCACACAAAAATTAAATACAGGAAGAGTCCAGAATCCATTAAATTTTCAACAAAGAAATAATAGTGCCCCAAACCCTCCCGTCAAACGACAGAGAGAAAGTGATAGTGCCCAATACAGAATGGATACAGGATGCGAAAATTTTCTTCAACCAGCCTCGGAATTAGAAAGCGATTCAGAGGAGGAGGAAACCCATTCTTAAAAATTACAATGAATAATATTACTCTCGAATGCTTAGTAGACACCGGTTCGTCAATTAATATTATGAAACAAAATTTCTTTAATTTCCCAATCAAACCTTCTAAAGTTAAAGTCCACACTATTAATGGCATTATAACGTTAAATCAAAGCGTTTCATTGCAGTCAAGCAAACTTTGTCCCATTAAACAAACATTCTATATTCAAAACTTTTCAGAAAAATATGACTTACTGTTAGGCAGAAATTATTTAGAACCAACTAACACTCAGATTAATTATTCAACACAAACAGTCATTATAAATGGCTAAACATTTAAAATGTGGTACGACCACATCCAAACAGATGAATCCAAGGCCATCAATGAGTGCCCCAGATCATCCAATTCAGAGGAAACCCCTCTACATATACAAAAAAAGGAGAAACATCTCCAGAAAATTAAGCGGAAACACCACTTAAAAATAGATGAGTCAGCATCCAATCAGTGCCCCAGATCATCTAACCCAGAAGAGTCCAAGACTACCTATGAGTGTCCCAAGACTTCTAAATTTGAGGAAAACCCTCTTATTAACCCATACATAGAAGAAGCCCTTCTAGTAACATCCTCTAACTACGCCCTAGATGACGAGTTAAGAGAATCTAACGTATTTAGATTAGAACATCTAAATACAGAAGAAAGGGAGCAACTTTCCCACGTTTTGCTTGAATACCGTGATATTCAGTACAAAGAAGGTGAAACTCTGACCTTCACGAGTACGATTAAACATTCCATTCATACAAAACACGAAGACTCTATCTATAAAAAACCATATAAATACCCCAAGCGTTTGATCAAGAAGTCAACGAAATGATAGAACAAAAAATAATTAGGAAATCTAAGTCCCCCTATTGTTCTCCAATTTGGATTGTGCCAAAGAAAAGTGATGCTTCTGGTAAACCAAAATTTCGATTAGTCATAGACTATCGCAGTCTCAATGAAATAACCATCGACGACAAATTCCCTATTCCAGTAATGGATGAAATATTAGACAAGCTTGGACGCTGTCAATACTTCACAACCATTGATTTAGCTAAAGGTTTCCATCAAATTCAAATGGACAAGCAATCAATATCCAAAACAGCATTTTCAACAAAACATGGACATTACGAATATACTCGTATGCCTTTTGGTCTGAAAAATGCACCAGCAACATTTAAACGCTGCATGAACAATCTTCTAGAAGACTTAATTTATAAAGATTGTTTAGTTTATTTAGATGATATTATCATTTATTCCACTTCATTGGAAGAACATATAATGTCACTAAAAAAGGTATTTGATAAGCTACGATTAGCTAATCTAAAATTGCAACTTGATAAATGTGAATTTCTGAAGAAAGAAACAGAATTTCTCGGTCACATTATCACAACAGACGGTATAAAACCAAACCCTAACAAAATAAATGCAATTATTAATTTTCCTATTCCTAAAACCACAAAAGGAATAAAATCATTCCTTGGACTCTGCGGATTCTACCGTAAGTTCATTCCCAATTTTGCAAAAATAGCAAAACCTATGACGTCCAAATTAAAGAAAGGAGCAGTAATTAACACAAAAGATAATGATTACATGTCCGCCTTCGAGAAACTAAAAGTACTTATCACGTCCGATCCAATCCTAATATACCCCAACTTCGAAAGAAATTTTCACTGACAACAGACGCTAGTAATATAGCCATAGGTGCTGTATTATCCCAAGAACATAAACCCATCTGCTATGCAAGCAGAACTTTAAACGAACATGAACTTAACTATTCGGCTATAGAGAAAGAACTATTAGCTATAGTATGGGCAACAAAATATTTCAGGTCCTACCTATTCGGTAGAAAGTTCGACATATTAAGTGATCATAGACCACTTGTATGGCTAAATAACATAAAAGATCCCAATATGAAATTACAGAGATGGAAGATAAAACTTAACGAATACGATTATAATATTCAATATCTACCCGGTAAAGAAAATCATGTAGCTGACGCCCTATCTAGAGTTCAAATTAAGGAAAACTTCCTAGGAGAAGATGACCCAGTTTCCCTGCTCACAACAGCTACTGTGCACAGTGCACAAGAAGACAATCAAAATCACATTTCAATAACAGAAAGACCTCTTAATTATTATAACAGACAATTCGAATTCATAAAAGACAATTTTGACGACGTCCAAATAATAAAATATTTCCATAAAACCAGAATTAAAATCAGTTATAAAGAAATGACTGATACCCTTGCTAAAGATATCATTAAAGAATACATTTGCACTAAGAAAAGTGTTATTTACTTTCCTGAAGAGATCGACTTTCAAATATTTCAAAATGAGTATATTCAAATCATAAGTCCCGACAGTTTCACTAAAACTATGAAAACCAGCAGAAAACTAATAGACATTCAAACATACGCCCAATTCAAGGAAATCATTCTCAAAACACATAAAGAATTATTACACCCTGGTATAGAAAAACTTACACTTCAGTTCAAAGAACTTTACTATTACCCTGATTACCAAAAACTTATCCAAAACATCATAAACGAATGTAAAATCTGTAACATCGCTAAAACTGAACATAGAAACACAAAATTAATTCTTGAAACAACCCCAGAATCCTTTAGTCCCAGAGAAAAGTATGACATGGAGTTTTACTTAGTAAACAATAAACAATTCCTATCATGCATTGACATTTATTCTAAATACGCCTCCCTGATAGAAGTAAATAGTAGAGACTGGCTTGAAACTAAAAGAGCTATTTTACGCATATTCAACGATATGGGTAAACCCATAGAAATAAAAGCCGACAAAGACTCCGCCTTCATGTGCATTGCACTTAAAATTTGGTTAGAATCAGAAGGAGTAACTTTAAATATAACAACAAATAAAAATGGAATCTCTGACATTGAGCGATTTCATAAAACCGTTAATGAAAAATTAAGAATAATAACAAGCGAAAATGAACCTGAAAACCAATTCACAAAATTTGAAAAAATACTTTACATTTACAATCACAAAACAAAACACAACACAACTGGTCGAACCCCAGCAGACATCTTCATTTTTGCAGGAACCCCTGCCTATAACACTCAACAAAATAAAGTACACAAAATTGACAAACTCAATGAAAATAGACACGACTTTAACATAGACACAAACTTCAAAGAATCCCCTCTAGTTAGATCAAAAACGACTAACCCATTAAAAAAAACAGGAAATGTAAGACAAATAGATGATAAACATTTCGAAGAAACAAATAGAGGTAGAAATATAACACACTATAAGTCTAAGTTTAAAAAGAAAAAGAAAATTAATAAAAGTAAATATAATAACGATAATTCCAGGCTTACTCCCGAGCATGATACTCATGTTATGCCTCCTATCGACAATTAACACACAATACCTAGAAGTAACACCTATCCAGGCCAAAAACGGTTACCTAATCTTTCAAACCGGATCAATAGATTTACCGATAAACCACGAATATCATCACTTATCTATTAACTTAACTAAAACAGAAAATACTTATGAAGAACTTATTAAACAAACTCAACATTTTAATAACTCACCACAAATACAGTATCTAGTAGAAAAACTTAACAGAGAAATGAACGGTATACGAATTGTAAAACGTAGTAAACGCGGTCTTGTTAACTTTATGGGAACAATTTACAAATACTTATTCGGTACCTTAGATCAAGAAGATAAAGAAGAATTACAACAAAAAATAGCCGACATCTCTAAAAATAATGTACAAATAAGCGAACTTAACCACGTAATAGAAGTCATTAACCAAGGAATCGAATTGACCAACCATCTAAATAATAACTTTGAAGGAGAACAAATGATAAATCTAATAATTTTCAACTTACAACAATTCACTGAATACATTGAAGACATAGAGCTTGGTTTGCAACTGACACGCTTAGGTATCTTTAATCCAAAACTTTTAAAACACGACTCATTAATTCACGTCAATACTGAAAAACTTCTTAATATTAAAACTTCAGCTTGGCTTAAATCTGATACAAACGAAATCCTGATAATATCCCAAATTCCAAGAGAAATAACCAAAACACCTGTTTTTAAAATAATACCCTACCCAGACGGAAAAAGTTACATACTAACCGAAACAATACATGACAAATATTTTTCACACAATAATCAAACATACACGGCAAGTTCTCAAAGCTTAGTAGTAAATAAGTGTATAATTGGTATACTAAACCAGGTCCCAACACAATGTAGATACAGTAAAACACATTCTGATTTTGAAATAAAATATGTAGAACCTAATATAATCACAACTTGGAACCTTCCCAAGACTATCCTAAACCAAAACTGTATCAATAGAGAAACTATAATAGAAGGCAATAACATGATAAAAGCATTTAATTGTTCGGTCCAATTAGAAGAAATATTAATTACCAGCACAATGTTAGACTATACTCAAACTATCTATATAAACAATAATGTAACAAAACTTGAACCACTCGAATACATCCAGGCAAAAGAAATAATCGAACAACACAATCAGACGAATAATATCTTTCAAATAATAACACTTGCAACATTAATCATGATAGTTATTATTGTAATATTGTACTTTATCTATAAATATAAAACTTTACCCCAAAAGTTAAATAAAGTTAAATAAATTAAATTTAAAAATCAAACGCAAAAAAATGAAAATATTATAAGTCCTGGAACAGACAATACTGCACCCCCCAATACCCCTGTATTGTACCCTACTCTAAACGCCTGAGGACAGGCTTTTTTCTTAAGGATGGGGAAGTAACATATCTACACCCACAACTCCCCAATCACAACCACGCACACTATTGTAAACAATCACACACACACATTAATGTCTAAGTACGAAATGTATTCAAAGATCGAGAGCCCTTCGATTATGCTTAGCTTTCATCTACACACAGCAAAAAGCAAAAGTCCGAAGTCCAAAGTCTAGACTCTGGGGCGAGCCAATGTCCACGTCCCATAAACATTCCATCACTTGGCGATCCAACTGAAATAACAAAAACTTCCGCCCACACAATCGTCTCAGGATTCTCAAATTACTGTTTTTCGGGGCTCCTCTCTTAACGGGAGAATAGACACCTCTCTTTCCGGGAGAATAGACGTTGATAACTTTATTCTCTTAAACTTCGCTCTTAAGCTATCCCAATCCGCCTATATAAACCCAAACATGTCCCCATACACTAGTTCAGTTCTGAGTACGTTATCAATCGCGATAACACTGCTAAGCCCACTTCAACCTCGAAGTCCATTATCCAACCTAGTGATAATCCAAAGGCTCTAGTTCTTCCTTTACTGGAAATAATAAAACGTTTAATAATAAATAAAATAACCTCCTGTGTTCTTTTTTTTATTAAACACTCGGTCTGAATTCGTAAATATATATATATTATATATTATTATATTTATTAATTTTCCTTTTATTCCTAAACGTTTATGAGATACGATGGAACTTAAATCTAGACAATGTATCATGAATCATTTTGCTGGAAGAATTAGTGAAATTGAAGAGTGAAAGTGGAGTTTCTTTCAGATGTGAAAAATTAAATAAAATCTGTCATTTTAGACGTAAAAAATGAAATATCAAAGTTAAACATGTCATTGGCACCACATACTGTAAAATATTTTAAAGTTATTATATATTTAATTAGTTATTATTAATTATTCAAAGATATCATGTTATGTTATTATGTTATAAACGTATTTGATAAAGATCATTTCTTGTATAGTTACAATCATTACATAATCGCGCAGTTACATCATTTTTTTTTTGTTTTTTTTTTTTTTTTTTGTTAAATTTTATTAAATGGAATTAAACAAGTTTACTGCTACCTATGTGGCAGCTTTACCAGGTTTTACATAAAATTCCACAGCATAGGCATACCAATATATACGTTACTTTACAAATTAAGCTACTCTAACAATATTTAATTGATTTGTTTTCCTTGAAAAAATAATTAATAATCTCGATGGGAGATCATGTGGGTGGAATCTTCTCAGCCTTCTTTTTCTCGGGAGATGGATAAGCCTTCTCGCCAGGGTGTTGGGGTGGGAACCGAGTCGCCGCATATATCTTTCCGCATGGGTCCTCAATACATCGCCTATCTTTGGAATATTAAGTTCCCTTTCTATATCTCTGGTTCTCATTTACCAAGGGGAGTTACATAATGATCTAACGACCTTACTTTGAGCAACTCTTATTTTATTCTGATTCGTTCTGGCCGTAATTCCGTATACTTGCAACGCATACTTCCAAATTGGGGTCAGGATGGATTTATACCAGCGAACCTTATTTGCCAATGAGAGTTTATTTCTCGGCGATAACAGCCACGACATTTTTGCAGCCTTTGAAAGTACTGCTTGCTTGATAATCGTCGTATGCCTTTGAAACGTTAGTCCTCTGTCCAAAATCACCCCGAGGTATTTGTAGACGGTCTCGTGTCGAAGTGTGTCTTGGGGAACGCATGCTGAGATTGTACGCGTAGACGATTTGTCGCCGTCGACAACCACACTGAACTGTCTGTTCGATAAAAAGCTATTGATAAGAAGAAATAGCTGTGGCGTCGAAAGGGTCTTTAGCTTACTTACCATAATGCCATACTCTATCAAGGCTTGTTGTATATTCATGAATACAGCGGTTGTACACATCTTGTCCTCCATTGCCTCCAAAGCAAAGTTTGTCACTGGTGTAGCTGTTCTGGAGTGCCATGACTTTTTCGGAAACCGAAATGCCACTTTGGAATAGCTTGGCTTACGCTTGGAAGTTTGAGGATGCGTTCTAGTATTACCCTATCCCATTTTCCCTAGTGCGGGTAGTAGACTATTGGGCCTATATGCATCTACTTCAGTGGGTTGCTTTCCAGGCCTCGGAATCATCGTTATGATTGCCGATTTCCATTTGCTTGGAAAGTGTCCCAGCCTTAGGGCGCTATTGAACAATAGGACTAAGAAAAGTACATCTTTGATGGGAAAGAGTTTGAGCGTCTAACAATCTAGGAGGTCCTCACCAGGCGATTTTTTTGGTTTGAGCTTTTTGATCTGCATTACTACCTCTTCCAAAGTAACAGGGTTTGTGGGGAGGGCCATTTGAAAAGGTTGGTCCAAGAGTTTTTGCACCCTGTTTCGGTGTTCTGCCGGAGTAAGATTCAATGGCTTAAATCTATCCTCTAAGCTGCTTGCAAAGATATCGGCCTTCTCCTGACTTGAGCCGCACCAACCACCAGCAAGATTTTTGATGGGAGCCTTTGAAATAACTTGTCTTTTAAGGTTATTCGTGAGTTTCCACAGCGAGTAGTTAGTCGATGCATCAGGACTTGCATTTTCCAGCATTTGGACAAAGTTGTCTTGTTCGTTTCTTACCAGAACTTTGTTAAGACGATTTGACAACCTTTTGTAAATGTTGCGGGCGCGCGCGTCTCCTGTTCTGAAAAATTCTCGTCTAGCTTTTTGTTTGAGTTGAATGAGAACAATAGCGTTTTGTGGAAGTATACTGCTTCTACTCTGGGTAGGAGAATTTCTGCTTCCTGGTGTAGCAAGTGTCGCAGCCACGTGAATTTTGTCCATGAACATCACTGTAGCATCTTCTATGTCTTCTGAAAAATTTATGTCCATGTTTAGGTTAATATTTCTGTCTAGGTCATTCCTAAATGTTTCGACAGAGGAGCCGGGAGCTAGTAAGGATTTCTTTCTGGATTTATATTGGGGAGTGTGGCTTAATGTTTCTACTATAGGTATGTGATCAGAAGATAGATCGTATTTTGTTTCAATTGAAAGTTTATTTATTGGCACCCCATTTACGACAAAAAAGTCCAAAGCTGCTGGCGTCAGTCTAGTGTTACATGATAAAAAGGTTTACCTGTAGCTAGAACTTCGCTAGAACTAGTTACGATGGCCTCTTGTAGTCGTTTACCTCGAATGCATGCTCTTAGGTTGCCCCACCATTGGTGCTTAGCATTGTAATCCCCTCCTGCTATACACTTGGGGCCCAATGTGATCAGTAGCTGATCAAAGTCGTTTTTAGTCCAACGCTTATTTGGAGGAAGATACAGAGAAGCTATTTTGATAATACCTCCACTCGTTGGTACATCGAGACTAGTGACTTGTAAATCAGTGCGGATTGTTGATTTATTTTGACTGCGGCGAGTATTGGCTTAGATGAAGATTGCAGAACCGTCTTTGACGGTGTTATTTGGATGATTGGCATAATAATGTTCATAGCCAGGATCGTATACTTTTAGTCCAGGGCGCATATGAGTTTCAGTAATTAGCATGATGTCTATAGATAGAGCAATAAGAAAAAGTCGAAGTTCTTCATTCTTCTGTATTAATCCTCTTGCGTTCCATAATCCGATTTTTAAGTTTGAGACTATAATTTTTTAGAAATCAGAACGTGGACTAGATCACGAAAAGCTTTGTTGGACTCAATCGTTTCCATGACTAATTTAAATAGTCGATCCAATCGGGCGTTAATGTCCAAGATTGCCTTCTCGAGAGTGGCAAGGTTCCTGTTAGAGTTGTATTGCTTCCCAGTACTTAAAGAGATTGTTTTCTTAGCTGGAACGCTGTAGTTGTTTTCAGCTTTAGTTCTTGTCATGTCAGCATAGGAGACTCCATTTCTGACAGCTCACGTCGACCCGTATTGTACATGGCGGATTTCATTATTCATATATTTCTGTTAATGGTGTAGTTGGGTGGTCTAGGCCCTGGCTTTAATTTTTTACTCAATTCTATTCTGACTTTGCAGCCTTTAAAACTGGCACGGTGATTCTCCATGCAGTTTGCACATACGTATTTATTGTTTAGGTGTGTCTCACATGATTTTGAACCGGTAGGATGGTCACCCGCACAATTCCCGCCAAATTGGGTTTAAATGACAGCGATAATAATATTAACATTGAGCTATGTCCATGTTGCGAACTGTAACCCTGTGCCTTACAATACGGTTTACTTTTAGAGACTCGGCCACATTCGGAGTCGGCTTAAGATTGACAACGAACAGATTTTGTCTAGTTTGTGCATTAACAGCGATAATAATACTAACATTGAGCTATGTCCATGTTGCGAACTGTAACCCTGTGCCTTACAATACGGTTTACTTTTAGAGACTCGGCCACATTCGGAGTCGGCTTAAGATTGACAACGAACAGATTTTGTCTAGTTTGTGCATTAATGGCTTATTCGTCGTCGTTTCCACCAGCCAAGATTTTATTCCAGCCAGGCTTCCTTGGGGAGTAGATGTTCAGTACAACGAAGCCTTTGTCTGTGAAGCAGCGCTCTATTTCTTCTCTTGGGATAGTTGAGTGTATGTTCTTCAGCACCAGCCTATATGGTTTTTCCTCACGGAGTTGATGATGCCAAAACTGGCAATTCAGGGCAGTCAAGTTACGAACCACACTTCTGAATGACGTTGTATCTGCTGTGTAGACTCTAGAAATTCCTGATCTGGAAGTTCGTATGTCATATTTATCTTCAGAGATTACCTGATTGAGGATGCTTTCCAGCTTTCTGATACTGTGTGTTTTGGAGCTGCCGTTTGATTGGGCTGGTCACTATTTGAGTTGTCAGCGCTAAATTCAACTGATTTCTCATTAGTCTCCATATTTTCGGTAAGGCTTATTTCTTCATCTAAAGGTGCGAAACGGTTGTTGCGCAGACTAGTTTAGGGCGAAGCTTGTTTTGATTTCCCATACACGCTCGGGAAATGGTTTCTTTTTTTTTCAATATTGTAGGATCTTTTCCAGAATCGGTAGGGTTCCGTTTCCTGCGTCCAGAAGGGGGGCGGGTCTGAAACGAGCACCCCAGACGGGAACCTCTGGTGAATTAGTATAACCTGTGGACACACTTATTACAGATGAATTAACTGAAGCAGTTCTTGTCGAAGCAGTACTTGTCGGAGCAGTACTTGTCGAAGCTACCACAGTGTATGTTGTTGTTGAACAAACAAGAGAAGTGGTAACTGTATTTGTTACTGTTGAAGCAGAGCTGGTTTTACCAGGACTTGCTTGTAAAAGGCCAAAAGAATCGTACTGCCTTGAGGCAATCATGGCTCGTATCTCTGCTGAAGTATGTCCAGCTATTTTCTTCATCCTCTCGAATCCGTTGAGCTCTTCCGAGAGCGGTGGTTTAGAAGGTGTGTTTTTATCCATTTAATAATTAACTACATTTTCAAATCGGAAAAAATAGACATCATTTTCTCTCGGCGGCCTAATGGGCAGGGTCGTACACTAAGTTTTCAGTTTCGCTCTGGTGTTTACTGTTTTTCTGAAGTCCACAGAGACGCCGTTTGGCAGACGGTGTCTAAAAATAGATTGCGCACTGATAAGCACAAGCAAAAGAAGTTGAAGATCACTCCTCGGTTTAGATTTCGAGCATAAACTCGACTTTTTTCTTTTTTTTCTTTTTAACGAAATTATTTTATTTATGATAATTAACTAGCGTACTATTATCCTTCTTGGACAACTTAATCTAATCGGTATAAAAAAAACTTTACTGATTTTCTTTTTCTGATAAGCACGTTGCTTGTTGTGCGGCTACCACGTGGTGAGGTGCCCAATGGGCAGAGAATGCGAGTTTATCGCACCTTATCCACTGTTGTTTGTTGATTTCCATATGCCGACTCTGCAAGACAGAGTCCAAAGTTTAGAATGCGTGCTGTTTTGCACAACAACGAATGCAGGTTTGCGATTTATAATCTCATTCGAAATTTTATATTTAATTTGAAATTATTTTTAGAGTATGAATTTTATCTTTTTTGACAACAAAAGCCAAAAGCTAGTTACATCAGCAATATTTTATTTCTTTGCAAGTGGAAATAAGGGGTTAGATAAATCTCTAATCCGTATCCAATATTATATTTCCTTTTATTGACATTGGTTTGAGATTCAGATATAATGTGTAAGTATAATCCAGGTATAATCGACTTTTATAGTCGATAGCATACTCGAAAATCGACATCTGGGGAAAGTGGTGGATGGTCGGAGAAGTGTTTTTCCTCATCCTCGTCGTTCGGGGGCGAGCTTTTTAAGACACCTGGGTTGACTAAACGACCCTTTCGGTGGCCGAGACGCAGACCACGTTCGGAGACGGGAGGGCGAACTTGGGGGTGAGTTTCGCGGCGAATCCTTCCATAGCTTTGGGTAGATGATGCTGACATTCCTGAAGAATGCGGCCCGATGCTCGGTTGTTGCGTGCAGCTTTCACGGGATATAATCTTGGTCGTTGGGACGATGCCCGAGGTTCTTCGTGTTCAATGGTGATGTTTGGGAACTTCTGTGTCTCTTCGCGGATCTCCTGTAACTTTCGTTGTAACCACTTGCACTGGTGGCTGTCGTGTGTGAGCCTCTTTAGGTGCTCCACTGTCTGTCGAGACAAAACGTCGTCCGATCGGACGTTCCAATTATTATTCATTCTATTTGATGAATTATTTTTCAGTCTGGGATCTACTGGATTAAATCTTAGGTTGTTACCATGATTTCAATTTTCATTCCTAAATCCATAATAACTATTGGCAATTTGGGCTCAAAAGTTGTTAGACTCTAGTTCCTGACACTGCCATTTTTCATGTCTGGTGGGTTTAGGGAAAAAGAGTGTTTCTGAGGTTGGACCGTTCATTCCAGAAATAAAAATTCTAAGGGCACTGCTCCGTTATGATATGTTCGTTTCCTTGGTTATTTCGCTGTCTTTTTCGTATGTAATTATTGTTAGGTATTAGAAGTTTATCATACGACGGTCACTAGGGTTCGGTTTATTTGTATGGAGGAAAAAAAATATTCCAAAAAAAAGGTCTCATGATCTCAAATCGTTCGTTTTGATGTAAAACTTAAATTAGTAAAGTTTTAGCCCGATCGGATAATATTTAAAGGTGCCTCTCTCAACCAAAAGTTTGATATAGGCCTTTTTTGGCTAAAATGCTGTATTTTTTGGTTAAAATTCTGTTTTTTTTTATAAAATATATATTTTTTTTTCAAGTTTAACTTATTTATTGAATCTTTCCTTTTACTAAAGAGACTTTTTTTTTTTTAAGAACTAATACTATTTATTAAGGTTCCAAAAGGAATCGTTCAGTACTTCCTCTGAACTTAACCTAATGTGTGATAAAGATAAATGAGACCAAGTGGTATCTTAATTATAAAGTACAAAAGAAAGAAAACATCTAGTCTTGTTATTAATTACTTATCGTAATATGTAATATGTTATATTAGCCTCCGGGTAAGGAGATCGCTGGGGTGTACCCTCTTCAGTCTTCGGAGGGAGATGGGATCAGCTAGGATAGTTGCTAGTCGGTTCGGGTGGACCATAAGCCTGTCGGCATAACGGCTGCTATGGAAATTGATCTGATCCCCAAGAAGGGTAACTTTCAGATCTCTTTCGATAACCATGTTCGTCACGTACCAGGGGAGCCCAGATGCGTGACGGGCAGCTCTCGACTGGACCACACGGAGCCTATTAAGCTGGGATTTGGCGGCAGTTCCCCACACCTGGATGGCATAACTCCACGTTGGAGCGAGTACGGCTTTGATTAGAAGAGCCTTAGAGCTCATTTGAAGTTTGCTGGAAGAGCCAGTCGAGCTTTTTTAGCTTCGCCAGTGATTTAAATTTGACCGACGTGATGTGGGCCCTCCAGGTCAGTCTCCGATCTAGATGAACTCCTAGGTAGCAGTGCGATCTAACATTGGTGATAGGGCTTCCATCGAAGGTCAGATCTGTGCAGGTTCCGGGCCGCAGGGAAAAAGTTACACAGGCTGACTTTAAGGAGTTAATGGCCACATTCCATTTGGCAGTCCATGTTTTGATTGCATGCAGTCATTCCTGGACTGCGTTGAAGGCAGTTTGCAGTGAAGGATGAGACGCCAGCATGGCAGTGTCATCGGCGTAAGTGGCCAGGAGCAGCTGAGCCGGTGGGAATTCGGTGTTGTTTGCGGGAGATGGCATGTCAGCAGTGTACAGGGTGTATAGGAAGGGCCCAAGAATACTTCCCTGTGGAACTCCTGCGTGAATCTCTTTCAGGCTGTATCGAGCATCACGCACTGCAACGTCGAACGTCTGATTAGAGATGAACGATCTCAGAATGGCATAGTAGGGAGCAGGAAGGAGAGTTTTCATCTTGTATAGAAGGCCCTCATGCCACACTTTGTCAAACCTTGTTCAGGCGGGCTAAGAGTATTCTCTCAAAAATCTTAGAGAAAGTTGATAGCAGGATGATTGGGCGATATGCATCGATCTGCGTTGGCGGCTTTCCGGCTTTAGGTATCATGATGATACGTGCACGCTCTCATTGCCTTGGAAAGTGCCCTAGCCTTAGCATAGCATTAAAAATTTTTACTAAGGCTAGGACTCCTTTGCGTGGCAGAGACTTCGCAGCACGGTTGTCGATGCTATCGTAACCAGGGGTTTTCTTGATGTGTAGCGCCTTCAGCTGCATCATGACTTCCTGCGGTGTAGTATGCCTAATGGGGCGAGCCGGTACAGTCGGAGCGTCCAGAAAATTATTGATTTCTACGCGTACTATTATCCTTCTTGGACAACTTAATCTAATCGGTATAAAAAAAACTTTACTGATTTTCTTTTTCTGATAAGCACGTTGCTTGTTGTGCGGCTACCACGTGGTGAGGTGCCCAATGGGCAGAGAATGCGAGTTTATCGCACCTTATCCACTGTTGTTTGTTGATTTCCATATGCCGACTCTGCAAGACAGAGTCCAAAGTTTAGAATGCGTGCTGTTTTGCACAACAACGAATGCAGGTTTGCGATTTATAATCTCATTCGAAATTTTATATTTAATTTGAAATTATTTTTAGAGTATGAATTTTATCTTTTTTGACAACAAAAGCCAAAAGCTAGTTACATCAGCAATATTTTATTTCTTTGCAAGTGGAAATAAGGGGTTAGATAAATCTCTAATCCGTATCCAATATTATATTCCTTTTATTGACATTGGTTTGAGATTCAGATATAATGTGTAAGTATAATCCAGGTATAATCGACTTTTATAGTCGATAGCATACTCGAAAATCGACATCTGGGGAAAGTGGTGGATGGTCGGAGAAGTGTTTTTCCTCATCCTCGTCGTTCGGGGGCGAGCTTTTTAAGACACCTGGGTTGACTAAACGACCCTTTCGGTGGCCGAGACGCAGACCACGTTCGGAGACGGGAGGGCGAACTTGGGGGTGAGTTTCGCGGCGAATCCTTCCATAGCTTTGGGTAGATGATGCTGACATTCCTGAAGAATGCGGCCCGATGCTCGGTTGTTGCGTGCAGCTTTCACGGGATATAATCTTGGTCGTTGGGACGATGCCCGAGGTTCTTCGTGTTCAATGGTGATGTTTGGGAACTTCTGTGGCTCTTCGCGGATCTCCTGTAACTTTCGTTGTAACCACTTGCACTGGTGGCTGTCGTGTGTGAGCCTCTTTAGGTGCTCCACTGTCTGTCGAGACAAAACGTCGTCCGATCGGACGTTCCAATTATTATTCATTCTATTTGATGAATTATTTTTCAGTCTGGGATCTACTGGATTAAATCTTAGGTTGTTACCATGATTTCAATTTTCATTCCTAAATCCATAATAACTATTGGCAATTTGGGCTCAAAAGTTGTTAGACTCTAGTTCCTGACACTGCCATTTTTCATGTCTGGTGGGTTTAGGGAAAAAGAGTGTTTCTGAGGTTGGACCGTTCATTCCAGAAATAAAAATTCTAAGGGCACTGCTCCGTTATGATATGTTCGTTTCCTTGGTTATTTCGCTGTCTTTTTCGTATGTAATTATTGTTAGGTATTAGAAGTTTATCATACGACGGTCACTAGGGTTCGGCTTATTTGTATGGAGGAAAAAAAATATTCCAAAAAAAAGGTCTCATGATCTCAAATCGTTCGTTTTGATGTAAAACTTAAATTAGTAAAGTTTTAGCCCGATCGGATAATATTTAAAGGTGCCTCTCTCAACCAAAAGTTTGATATAGGCCTTTTTTGGCTAAAATGCTGTATTTTTTGGTTAAAATTCTGTTTTTTTTTATAAAATATATATTTTTTTTTCAAGTTTAACTTATTTATTGAATCTTTCCTTTTACTAAAGAGACTTTTTTTTTTTTAAGAACTAATACTATTTATTAAGGTTCCAAAAGGAATCGTTCAGTACTTCCTCTGAACTTAACCTAATGTGTGATAAAGATAAATGAGACCAAGTGGTATCTTAATTATAAAGTACAAAAGAAAGAAAACATCTAGTCTTGTTATTAATTACTTATCGTAATATGTAATATGTTATATTAGCCTCCGGGTAAGGAGATCGCTGGGGTGTACCCTCTTCAGTCTTCGGAGGGAGATGGGATCAGCTAGGATAGTTGCTAGTCGGTTCGGGTGGACCATAAGCCTGTCGGCATAACGGCTGCTATGGAAATTGATCTGATCCCCAAGAAGGGTAACTTTCAGATCTCTTTCGATAACCATGTTCGTCACGTACCAGGGGAGCCCAGATGCGTGACGGGCAGCTCTCGACTGGACCACACGGAGCCTATTAAGCTGGGATTTGGCGGCAGTTCCCCACACCTGGATGGCATAACTCCACGTTGGAGCGAGTACGGCTTTGATTAGAAGAGCCTTAGAGCTCATTTGAAGTTTGCTGGAAGAGCCAGTCGAGCTTTTTTAGCTTCGCCAGTGATTTAAATTTGACCGACGTGATGTGGGCCCTCCAGGTCAGTCTCCGATCTAGATGAACTCCTAGGTAGCAGTGCGATCTAACATTGGTGATAGGGCTTCCATCGAAGGTCAGATCTGTGCAGGTTCCGGGCCGCAGGGAAAAAGTTACACAGGCTGACTTTAAGGAGTTAATGGCCACATTCCATTTGGCAGTCCATGTTTTGATTGCATGCAGTCATTCCTGGACTGCGTTGAAGGCAGTTTGCAGTGAAGGATGAGACGCCAGCATGGCAGTGTCATCGGCGTAAGTGGCCAGGAGCAGCTGAGCCGGTGGGAATTCGGTGTTGTTTGCGGGAGATGGCATGTCAGCAGTGTACAGGGTGTATAGGAAGGGCCCAAGAATACTTCCCTGTGGAACTCCTGCGTGAATCTCTTTCAGGCTGTATCGAGCATCACGCACTGCAACGTCGAACGTCTGATTAGAGATGAACGATCTCAGAATGGCATAGTAGGGAGCAGGAAGGAGAGTTTTCATCTTGTATAGAAGGCCCTCATGCCACACTTTGTCAAACCTTGCTTCACGTCTAGAAAGACGCCGACCGTGCAGAGTTTGTGATCGAAGCCATGCGTCACCTGGTTTACCAGTCGATGTATTTGTTCAGGGCAGCCGTGGGACTTCCTGAAACCAAATTGGTGTGGAGGTATGTGGTTCACTACTTGCGGCAGTTCCATCTGGCGGGCTAAAAGTATTCTCTCAAAAATCTTAGAGAAAGTTGATAGCAGGATGATTGGGCGATATGCATCGATCTGCGTTGGCGGCTTTCCGGCTTTAGGTATCATGATGATACGTGCACGCTCTCATTGCCTTGGAAAGTGCCCTAGCCTTAGCATAGCATTAAAAATTTTTACTAAGGCTAGGACTCCTTTGCGTGGCAGAGACTTCGCAGCACGGTTGTCGATGCTATCGTAACCAGGGGTTTTCTTGATGTGTAGCGCCTTCAGCTGCATCATGACTTCCTGCGGTGTAGTATGCCTAATGGGGCGAGCCGGTACAGTCGGAGCGTCCAGAAAATTATTGATTTCTACGCGGTTTGAGTCGTCTGTTAGGTTGAAGGGCATGAAGGTGGAGGTCAGGTGCGAAGCCAATGCCCTCGCTTTTTCATCGTCCGTCTTGAGCCAGAGGCCACTTTGACTCAGGACGGGAGATTGAAACATCGGCTGTCTTTTGATACCTCTTGTGATCCTCCATAACGAGAAGTTGCTGTTGCTATCTGGGCCAGTACCCTCCAGCAGGGTATCCAGATTTTCTCGTCGTTTGTGGTACTAGAGTATAGCGTCTCCTGAGGCGCCTTTTGTGGGAGAGCAGCTCCCTAGCCTCCAAGCTCAAGATGGGAGCTCTCCTTGCGGTCGTGGGGGAGGTGTGGCCCTCCGTGCTGCTTCCGCGATTGTGGCTACGAGGTAATCTACATATGCTTCCAGACTATTGCAGGTGTCAATGGGGATGTTGAGATCTACTATGGCCTCGATGTGCTCCTTGAAGGCCACAGTATTTGCAGTAGGTGACAGCATTTTAGTGACACCTTTAAATAGCTGGGCGTCTTCATCCAGCACAAACAGCAGGGGGAGACGACAGTTCGGTAAGCGTTTGCACGTTGATTACTTGCTGTCTGAATCCTTTGGAGATCCCGAAATCGATGGCACTTGGAGTGACACTTGTTCGAAAGGGATAGCAAGTAGCTTCTCCAGTTGCAACGATGTCGATACCTTTGCCCGCCAGAGCGGAGAACAGCACCCTGCCTTTAGTGCACATCCTGTAGTTTCCCCACCATCTGTGCTTTGCGTTCCAATCACCTGCCGCTAGGAACTTTGTGCCAAATTGAGCGATGATCAGCTCAACATCAGCATCCGTCCACCTGAAATTAGGAGGACAGTATACTGAGGCAATATTAAAAGTACCCCTGCTTGCCGTCAGCTGTATAACTGCTGCCTGGATGTGATTTTCCGACAGGGTGGAGAAGAGTTGATGGGAGATGAGTGATCTTATAAGGATCGCCGCACCTCCGCGTTGGATGTCATCCGGGTGGTTGGCAGTGTGGAGGGTAAAGCCAAGAACTCTGAAAGTGGACCGGGAAACGAAATGGGTTTCCGGCAGCAAGAGGATGTCGAGTTCGTGAAGCTCGATGAAGGCGAGGATCTCATTGGTCTTCGAGGAGGCCCCATTGGCATTCCAAGCTGCTACCTTAAGAGGACCCATTTTGAGCAGCAGGAGGGAAGGTGCGATTTTGCAGGAGCAGTTGCATTAGTATTTCAACTAGTGACATCATCCTGTCAAGCCTAGTAAACAGCTGTTCCAGCTTGGACTCAAGGTTGGCAGGCTTGGCGACGGGCTGACTTCCTCTGACTATAATCGCAAAAGAAGGCTTTCCAGGCATGTTGACTGGTGGACTGGGTTGGTGTACTCCTCTTGCAGGACCAGAAATAGAGGGTTCATTGACCTTCCGTTGATTTTTGCGGTTAGAAGCCTCTAGCAGGTACTTTTTGCAACCTTTAAAGTTGGCTGCATGGGGGCCGCCACAGTGAAAACAGAATCTGGCCTCGTCCTGTTCCAGCTTGCACTCTGCAGTGGGGTGATTTTCTCCGCATTCTCTGCATATATAGTGCCGAGAACAATATGCCTTGGTATGACCATAGCCTTGGCACCTGTGACATTGAATCGGTTCCGATTGCTTACGGGGTTTCTCCCAAGTTACCCTGTGCCTGCAGACAACCGGTATGCCCTTTACTTGGTTGTTGTTCTCCGCCTTTTTGAATAACTGGCTAGACCCGAAAATAATCTAAGCTCATACAGATTTGTAGGCTCTGGGTATTCCTTTATGGCCTTTACTTTTTCTGGGTCGGTTTTTGCACCTCCATTGGTGACAATAAATCCCAGATATTCAACGCTTTTCTTAAAAAAGTGCGTCTTTTCGTTGGATACCTTCATGTTGGCATCACACAGGCTTTTTAAAACCCAATCTATATGCCTAACATTGTCGTCTTCATTTTCAGAAAAAATAATGACGTCATCTACGTAGACATAGCACGATTTGCCAATCTGTTCCCGTAAGACGTCGTCGATCGCTCTTTGGAAGATGCTTCCCGCATTCTTCAGCCCAAACGGTAATCGACAAAACTCATACTTTCCGCCGATTACCGAAAAAGAGGTCTTCTCACGGCGGGTCTTTGCTCGGCCAAGTATATCTGGTGGTAGCCGGACTTTAAATCTAACGTTGTAAAGTACTTGGCTTTTCCTAAGTTTGCCAGTATCATGGGGATGTTTGGCATTGGGTACTTACCAGCGATGGTTTTTTTCGTTAAGTTTCCTAAAGTCTATAACCAGACGCTTATTTTTGTTCCCCAGGTCATCATGGCCTTTTTTATCTACAACCCATGTTGGATTGTTGTACGGTGACCTTGAGCTTCTAATTATGCCTTTCTGGATAAGGCAAGTCTGCGATTTCTCGCTTAACAAACTCAGATACACCCATGGGGTGCGGGTATAATTTGGAATATACCGGCTTTTCGTCGCTTGTGCGAATTGTGGCAACAACAGAAGTGTTAAACGGCAGTGCCTCGTTAGAGGCTGAAAATGCCTTAGATCTGTTTCCGATCATGTTTCGAAATTGATCTTTTACATGTTCTGGTACGGCGATGTCATTTACGTTAGTAAAATTTACATTGTCGCAATTATGATGCTGAAGCTTTTCAGAAAACGAACCATAATTTATCGTACCTTTCTCTGCGTCGAGTTTTTCTCCCACTTGAGCTAGCAGGTCAAATCCTATAATACCATCGAATGGTGTTAGCGCGTCTAAAAGAAAGAACGCAGATGTTTTTCCAAAAATGTTCATCAAACATTCCTGGTGAACTCTGTTAGAACCATGAATGGAACTAACTCTGAAAGGGGAATCGACCGGCATCACACTTTTAAGCTCCTTTACGGGCTTGATGTAGTTCTTTGCCGTCCCTGTGTCTACTAAAAATTTTAGGTTACTCCTTTGAAGCTGTCGTTCAATGAACGGCAGTCGGGAGCGCTCCCTAAAAAATTGATCTGATCATCAGACTCTTCGTCTATCTCGGTAACGGCCGCTGCGGCCGCGGCTTCATATTCGCTGTCATTTTTGTCGTCAGCCTGTTGCATGGTGTGTTGCAATCTCTGAAGCCCTTGACCGGTCATGCGTGCGGAGCCAAATCTTTTGTGGCCCCGAGCACTTTCGGCCTTGGTATTTGTAGGCTGACCGCTTTCAAATGAAGTCGGTTGCCTAAATTGAGTCATGGCGGAGCCTAACTCCATAGGCTCAGGCGACTGATTACGGTAGTTGCCCGTGTTCTGTGTAGAACTATTTTGTTGGGGCCTATTTTGCTTTCTGTAGAAATGAGGGTTTTTCCCTTGGTCATTTTCGGCCCTGCTATGTTTTCCCTGCGGCTCCCTTGAGCGGTTTTGATTTTTTCGGTGCTCATAGAGGAGTATCATGTCCTCCAAAGCCTTTGCATATGTGGCAGCGAAGGTAGTGCGCTCTATGGTAGCCTCGGATTCCCTAGCCAAAGCTAAAGATGAGGGCAAATCCTTTGGCTGCGCTGGCAAGACTATGGCCCTCAAGGGTTTTCTAAGGCCTGCAATAAATGCATGGAGAGCATCCTCTCTAACTTCATTATTGAATAGAATAGCACTGTCCGGTTCGTGTGTCATAACGGTCTTGTTAGTTATCAACGTAAATCGTTTTTCTACGTCGTCGTAATACTGCATTTGGATAAGTTCCCCTTGCCTAACTGTTTCAAGTCCCTGCCTAAGGACACACAGCGACGTTTTGTTCGCGTAAGTGTAGTCTAATCGAGCAATAATAGCATCGAAATTTAAGACTGTGTTATGGGCAACTAGTAGCCCTCTTGCCGACCCCCTGATTTTATTTCTGATAATCGAAACGGCCTGATAATGCGCTTTGCTACCATAATACGGTTTGAAGATCTCGTATGCGTCTACGGCTGATTGCCGCCATGACACATAGTCATCTTGTTCTCCCGTAAAATCCGGCATGGTTTGTACGATGTCAAGCTTGACTTCACATCGAATACTAGGGTCCGGTTTTATCCTTTCGTAAGCTTCATCTCATATAACTGTGTCTGGAATGCCTGTTTCAATCTAACTTCTTGCTGGGCTAAGGCCTGCTATAACTGCTTCTATGGTAAATGGGCAGCATCCATGACTGTTGTGTTTTTTTTTATAACAAACAATTCTATTTATTAAGGTTTCAAAGGAATCGTTCAGTTAATCCTCTGAACTTAACCTAATGTGTATATAAAAACTATATGAGACCAAGTGGTTTCTTAATTATAAAGTACATATTGATTACTTGATGTATAATATATTATACTATCCTCCGGGAATAGAGATCGCTGGGGTGTACCCTCTTCAGTCTTCGAAGGGAGATGGGTTCGGCTAGGATATTTGCTAGTCGGTTCGGGTGGACCATAAGCCTGTCGGCATAACGGCTGCTGTGAAAATTGATCTGGTCCTCATGAAGGGTAACTTTCAGATCTCTTTCGATAACCAAGATCTTCACGTACCAGGGGAGCCCAGATGCGTGACGTGCAGCTCTCGACTGGACCACACGGAGCCTATTAAGCTGGGATTTGGCGGCAGTTCCCCACACCTGGATGGCATAACTCCACGTTGGAGCAAGAATGGCTTTGATTAAAAGAGTCTTAGAGCTCATCTGAAGTTTGCAACTCATCTGAGTTTATCGATGGTTTGTTGTATTTCGATGGAGGCTCGCCTTTTCCTTAATGCCAAAAAAAGGATGAGTGATCCAATCAGAGCAACGTTCAGGATAACTCCTCGTCCTTGAACCTTTGGATAAAGCGCAGGTTGTCGTTGTTCGTGCGGTGTAGCAAGGGCATGCTCAATATCGGGTCATGGCCGACGATGTTCAGTAGTGGTGATCTTGCTACGCCAGGCTGCTTCTCTAATGTCTTTTGAAAATGTATCAATTCCGATCCGTTGACGGTAGCTGACCGCTCGAAGGTTATTAGGTGCGTTCCTTTGACGAAAACCTCTGGGCCGCCGTCCGTGCTGACGCGGACTGTCGCTTCGTTAATGACAACGATGCCGTCATCTATAGGCACTACTGTTCCCAGGTGGCTGGGTTGAGTGTATCAGTGGGCCGAGATTCCCGCATGGAGCCAGCGGGCGCAGGTTTCGCGTCGCGACCGCTCACAGAAGGTGTTTTGCGTTGTTTCCGTGCACTCTGTGACCGCAAAGGTGCCTTCTTCAAAAGTCTGTCTTCCAAAGTGTCTTCGTCGAAAATGTCTGGGTCTTCGTCCAAAGATGTCTTCGTCGAGCCGTAGGATTATTTGATTATGTGATACCGGGTATATGAGGACCTTTTTACATCTGACCTTAACTCTAGGGTAGGCTATTAGTATATGGATAATATTATCGGACTGGAGAACTCTAATTTTAGCTGCTTCTAATAAACTAACTATTGGAGTGTCTTGTTCAATTAGTGATTTCAGATCGGCATGACTAAGGATAGTGGGATTTATTGTATCAGCCTTAGCCAATGATATGGTTGGAATTAAATTTTGTATCTCTGTCGTCAGCATTCTATTTCTCGCTAGTAGTGCTTTATACAGGTGCGGGGTGTCAACCAAATTGTTATTCCGGGCCTTAATAATTTTATTAATGGTGTCGGTCAGTTTGTTTATCTGTTTTTGAGTTTCTGAATTTATGTTAATCTGCCTGGAGTTTGAGTCCACAAGCTGAGCTTCTGTCATCTTGATTTTTAGGAAATCTGAGGCATCAGGAGTTCCTGCAACTACCTTAAGAGCTGTACCTAAGAAGTCTAAACTCCTCGGAATTCGGTGGTGTATTTTTAGAACGGACAACAAGTTTCTCAAATGATCTGTATCAACGTCTAGTAATTTGCGCATATGCGACTGCGGAAAAGACTCAGACAATTTTTCTGTCTCATCTACCATACTAATAAGTTCCGAAAGGTTGCTCGAGTGCCTTAAGCAGTCACGTTGTTCAAACACCAGTATATCTCCATCTGCGACGGGAATGTATTTGCCGTGAGAAAAATCGGTAATCCGCGCATTTGCCACTGCCAGGGTGGTGAGCGTTATGAAGGCGAACCTGCAATCCAAACGTAGAATGAGACCAGGGTGTTTTTACTAAAGCATAGCTTACTATTAAAGGGTATAAGTAAATTAAAAGTGGGGGAATTTATTTGAGGTTGTCCTTTTGGGCCACCCTCCCCTTAATAAGAACAGACGTTCCTAGGTCTGCCTGCACTTTTTCTTCTGTGCACAATGGGGTTAGCTTGTTTCCTAACCTTTTGTTGTTTTTAACAAAAACCTCTTCTCCTACCTCAAAAACACGGTTTCGCCTAGCTGGGTTACATAATTCGATATTGTTTTTCTGGGCCTTTATCAACCTGTCTTTAATGCCTAGGCAGCGATCATCGGAACCCGTGTGGAGGATCTCGACCGGTTTCTCCTGAGTGACAGAATGTATTGTCTTATTATATTCTATCGTTGCCCTCAAGATTAGCTCTACCGTATCGCAGATTTTTTTATCTAGCTTAAGACATCTGGTTTCTGTCAAGGTACTGAGGAATCGTTCCACTTGACCGTTTGACAGGCTATGAAGCAGGGGCCGCGTTCACGATGTCAATGTGGTAATTGTTTTTAAGTGAGTCAAAGTGGCCTCTGGCTCAAGACGGACGATGAAAAAGCGAGGGCATTTGCTTCGCACCTGACCTCCACCTTCATGCCCTTCAACCTAACAGACGACTCAAACCGCGTAGAAATCAATAATTTTCTGGACGCTCCGACTGCACCGGCTCGCCCCATTAGGCATACCACACCGCAGGAAGTCATGATGCAGCTGAAGGCGCTACATATCAAGAAAACCCCTTACGATTGCATCAAAAACCGTGCTGCGAAGTCTCTGCCACGCAAAGGAGTCCTAGCCTTTGTAAAAATTTGTAATGCCATGCTAAGGCTAGGGCACTTTCCAAGGCAATGAAAGCGTGCACGTATCATCATGATACCTAAAGCCGGAAAGCCGCCAACGCAGATCGATGCATATCGCCCAATCAGCCTGCTATCAACTTTCTCTAAGATTTTTGAGAGAATACTCTTAGCCCGCCTGATGGAACTGCCGCAAGTAGTGAACCACATACCTCCACACCAATTTGGTTTCAGGAAGTCCCACGGCTGCCCTAAACAAATACATCGACTGGTAAACCAGGAGAACAAACTCTACACGGTCGGCGTCTTTCTAGACGTGAAGCAAGCGTTTGACAAGGTGTGGCATGAGGGCCTTCTATACAAGATGAAAGCTCTCCTTCCTGCTCCCTACTATGCCATCCTGAGATCGTTCATCTCTTATCGGACGTTCGACGTTGCAGTGCGTGATGCTCGATCCAGCCTGGAAGAGATTCACGCAGGAGTTCCACAGGGAAGTGTTCTTGGGCCCTTCCTATACACCCTGTACACTGCTGACATGCCATCTCCCGCAAACAACACCGAAGTCCCCCCTGCTCAGCTGCTCCTGGCCACTTACGCCGATGACACTGCCATGCTGGCGTCTCATCCTTCACTGCAAACTGCCTCCAACGCAGTCCAGGAATGGCTGAATGCAATCGAAAAATTGACTGCCAAATGGAATGTGGCCATTAACTTCTCAAAGTCAGCCTGTGTAACTTTTTCCCTGCGGCCCGGTACCTGCACAGATCTCACCTTCGATGGAAGCCCTATCACCAATGTTAGATCGCACTGCTACTAGGTAGAGTTCATCTAGATCGGAGACTGACCTGGAGGGCCCACATCACGTCGGTCAAATTTAAATCACTGGCGAAGCTACAAAAGCTCGAATGGCTCTTCCACTCCAGCAAACTTCAAATGAGCTCTAAGGCTCTTCTAATCAAAGCCATTCTCGCTCCAACGTGGAGTTATGCCATCCAGGTGTGGGGAACTGCCGCCAAGTCCCAGCTTAATAGGCTCCGTGTAGTCCAGTCGAGAGCTGCACGTCACGCATCTGGGCTCCCCTGGTACGTGACGAACATGGTTATCGAAAGAGATCTGAAAGTTACCCTTCTTGGGTCGGTCCACCCGAACCGACTAGCAACTATCCTAGCTGATCCCATCTCCCTCCGAAGACTGAAGAGGGTACACCCCAGCGATCTCCTTACCCGGAGGATAATATATATTACATATATTATATTATATATTACATATTACGGGGTGCCTGTCATATTTGGGTGCATATTTTTGGGTGCCTGTCATATTTGGCTTTGGTGCATATTTGCAATTTGCAACCACCTCCTTTGCTAGGCCGCTCATTTTGGGGAAATAGTAATCGCGGAGGACTATTCTCCTTAGCCGCCCTGTGTGCACGATTGTGTTCTGTCGTGACAATCTCTAACTGCTCGTTTCTATTGGTAACGTCTATTACAATATTTTTACAATATCGAAACTGCGTAGCCGGGAAATGAGCAATTAAGTCATGTTGAAAACTTTCCAGGGTGGGTAGGTCGCAGTGTATTGCAATTCAACCTCGGGGTTCACGACTTCCTTCAGCATTTCCAAAATGGTGCTTTTGTCGGCGAAATTATTTAAGTGACGAGTTTTGCTACGAAACAACACCAAGCTTCGCTTTAGTTGGAAACGTGCTTCTTCTATAACAATTTGGTTTCTGAAGCAGTTTACTGGTTGGTCTGTTGCCTCGACCGTGTAGGTCAGTGACATTTCACTGTGAATAGTCGCAGCGTCCGACTGAGGCTCATCTTGTAAGGCATTAATGTTCTGCCTGGAAAGAGCGTCGGCTACATGGTTGTCTTTACCCGGTTTGTAGCGGATTTTTGCGTTATGATCATCAATATACGCTTTACATCTTTTTATTTTCGGATTTGGATTTCGATCGGACACCGCGAATGTCAACGGTTGATGGTCCGTATAAATATTAATATCGCGGGCGCCGTATAGGTAGTGTTGTAACTTGCCTAAAGCCCACACTATGGCCAATAATTCTCTTTCATTCGTGGCGTAGTGTGACTCGCTCTCTTTGAGGGTCCTAGAGATCATTGTGATGGGTCTTTTGTCTTGCGATAGAACAGCACCGATACCGTTCGCGGAAGCATCCGTTGTCAGGTCGAATGGCTTCCTGAAATCAAGGTATCTGAGAATTACATCCTCGGAAGCCAAGATATTTCTCAAAGGCCTCGCGATCGCCGCGAAGTCTTTAACGAAACATCGGTAATAACTGGCTAGAACCAAAAATTATCTAAGCTCATACAGATTTGTATGCTCTGGGTATTCCTTTATGGCCTTTACTTTTTCTGGGTCGGTTTTTGCACCTCCATTGGTGACAATAAATCCCAGATATACAACGCTTTGCTTAAAAAAGTGCGTCTTTTCGTTGGATACCTTCATGTTGGCATCACACAGGCTTTTTAAAACCCAATCTATGTGCCTAACATGGTGGTCTTCATTTTCAGATAAAATAATGACGTCATCTACGTAGACATAGCACGATTTGCCAATCTGTTCCCGTAAGACGTCGTCAATCGCTCTTTGGAAGATGCTTCCCGCATTCTTCAGCCCGAACGGTAATCGGCAAAATTCATACTTTCCACCGTTTACCGAAAAAGAGGTCTTCTCACGGTCATGCTCGGCCAAGTATATCTGGTGGTAGCCGGACTTTAAATCTAACGTTGTAAAGTACTTGGCTTTTCCAAATCATGATCTCAAATCGTTCGTTTTGATGTAAAACTTAAATTAGTAAAGTTTTAGCCCGATCGGATAATGTTTAAAGGTGCCTCTCTCAACCAAAAGTTTAATATAGGCATTTTTTGGCTAAAATGCTGTATTTTTTGGTTAAAATTCTGTTTTTTTGTGAGCATTTAAGGTTTTAGGTCGGAAATTGCTCTAATAAACTTTATTTTAGTTTTATATGATAAAATATATATATTTTTTTCAAGTTTAACTTATTTATTGAATCTTTCCTTTTACTAAAGAGACTTTTTTTTTTTTAAGAACTAATACTATTTATTAAGGTTCCAAAAGGAATCGTTCAGTACTTCCTCTGAACTTAACCTAATGTGTTGTAAGAATAGATGTGGTATCTTAATTATAAAGTACAAAAGAAAGAAAACATCTAGTCTTGTTATTAATTACTTAATATGTAATATGTTATATTATCCTCCGGGTAAGGAGATCGCTGGGGTGTACCCTCTTCAGTCTTCGGAGGGAGATGGGATCAGCTAGGATAGTTGCTAGTCGGTTCGGCTGGACCATAAGCCTGTCGGCATAACGGCTGCTGTGAAAATTGATCTGGTCCCCAAGAAGGGTAACTTTCAGATCTCTTTCGATAACCATGTTCGTCACGTACCAGGGGAGCCCAGATGCGTGACGTGCAGTTCTCGACTGGACCACACGGAGCCTATTAAGCTGGGACTTGGCGGCAGTTCCCCACACCTGGATGACATAACTCCACGTTGGAGCGAGAATGGCTTTGATTAGAAGAGCCTTAGAGCTCATTTGAAGTTTGCTGGAGTGGAAGAGCCATTCGAGCTTTTGTAGCTTCGCCAGTCATTTAAATTTGACCGACGTGATGTGGGCCCTCCAGGTCAGTCTCCGATCTAGATGAACTCCTAGGTAGCAGTGCGATCTAACATTGGTGATAGGGCTTCCATCGAAGGTGAGATCTGTGCAGGTACCGGGCCGCAGGGAAAAAGTTACACAGGCTGACTTTGAGAAGTTAATGGCCACATTCCATTTGGCAGTCAATTTTTCGATTGCATTCAGCCATTCCTGGACTGCGTTGGAGGCAGTTTGCAGTGAAGGATGAGACGCCAGCATGGCAGTGTCATCGGCGTAAGTGGCCAGGAGCAGCTGAGCAGGGGGGACTTCGGTGTTGTTTGCGGGAGATGGCATGTCAGCGTGTACAGGGTGTATAGGAAGGGCCCAAGAACACTTCCCTGTGGAACTCCTGCGTGAATCTCTTCCAGGCTGGATCGAGCATCACGCACTGCAACGTCGAACGTCCGATAAGAGATGAACGATCTCAGGATGGCATAGTAGGGAGCAGGAAGGAGAGCTTTCATCTTGTATAGAAGGCCCTCATGCCACACTTTGTCAAACCTTGCTTCACGTCTAGAAAGACGCCGACCGTGCAGAGTTTGTGCTCGAAGCCATGCGTCACCTGGTTTACCAGTCGATGTATTTGTTCAGGGCAGCCGTGGGACTTCCTGAAACCAAATTGGTGTGGAGGTATGTGGTTCACTACTTGCGGCAGTTCCATCAGGCGGGCTAAGAGTATTCTCTCAAAAATCTTAGAGAAAGTTGATAGCAGGATGATTGGGCGATATGCATCGATCTGCGTTGGCGGCTTTCCGGCTTTAGGTATCATGATGATACGTGCAAGTTATCCAACCCATGAACATAGCTCCCTTCCACAATTTATAAACAAATTCCAATTCTCAATCTCGTCGGAATTGCCCTTGTCTTTGTTTTTGTCATTGCCTTTGCCAGCACTCAGCTACCCGCTAACATAAGCAACCCAAACTTAACGTAAACACAGCTTCCGCTTGGAGACCAAGCCACGGCCGACTTATTGCGTATCAATCAAAAATTGCATCGATCAGCATAATTGAATTTCACAATGCAGTGGAAAATTTCCAGCATAAACCTTTTATCGAAAGTTCGGTAATTTTCCGAAAGAAAAGCTTCTGGCCGAGGTTGATTGGATTAGGACTTAGAATTTGAAGATCAGTCTGAATCGGGAGTCTGAATCGGGACGAGATCGTCAACAGCTCGAAGTTAAACATAAGTTACCAAGTGTCTCGTAATAGTATAAGTGAAAAAGTTTATCACCAATTAAATGTTAAATAATAAAAAATAAAATTTATTTTTTTAAATAAATAAAGAGTAACAATTTTAATTGGTGCCCAACGTGGGGCGAAGTATTCAAAAGTTCTAAATAAATATTAACGATAATAAGTTAAAAATAAAACGGAACTCGCGCCGCCAACAATCCATATTTTTAGTGGAAAAATTAAAACATCCACAACAATGCAACGACGCCTAACTAATGTGAAAGTGATCGTGAAAAAAAAAACTTAATTGGAAATCAATAAATGCAATAATCCAATTAAGAATTTAACATAAAAAGGTGGACTGAATACATAATACAAATTACGAGAACATAATAATAATAAACATAACATAAACATAACATAATAAAAATTCAGAACTCAACTACGAAACCAAAGAAATTCAAACAAATTCAATTTCAAAATTCAAATTCAAAAATAAAAAGGCTATATAAAAAATTGAAGGAAGACCCCAATAAATAATTATCAAGACGACCCAATTGAAGGAAGACTCCAAAAAAGAATTATTAAGAACAACCAATTGAAGGAAGACACCAAAAAAGAATTATTAAGAACAACCAATTGAAGGAAGACCCCTACCCTCCACCAACTACGCTGAAGGAAGAACTCCCACGGAAAGTATCGTGAGCAGATAAAAACAACACTAAGTCTTTAAATAAAATTTAAAAAAAATTAAGATTAAGATACAGAGAATACTACTTTGAAATTAAATATTACAATATCAATTTAATTTAAAACAATCTGAAAGATTTGATAAATAGTTTTGATAATTTAAATTTAACAATGGCAACCGGAGGTTCAGTATCAACCCTTTCTGCGGGCGGGATATCCAGCGCCAGTAATCTGACAATGGAATTAATAAACAGATTAATAAATGTACAGTTGAGTGAAGTAACCAGAAAACTTGAAGGGTTAGAAGAGCAGTTAGCCGCTAACAAAAATGAGGTAGAAGACTATAAGATCCAAACAATAGACCGAACCATAAAATGCGAAACTACATTAGAAGTAATTAAATCCTTACCAAAGTTCACAGGAGAAATAACCCAATATGTAGGCTGGAGAGAAGCGGCGGAAACCGCAATGAGTCTATATAAAATTGAAAGTGAACAATACTATAACGATATATAACGATAAAAGACCAATCCATATACTCGAATCAGAATTAAGCATCTTAAGACAGGGACGCATGACCATTACCGAATTCTACAACGAAGTAAATACGAAAATGACGTTACTTATAAGTAAAACTATAATGACTTATGGAAAGGACAGCCTAATAACCAAGGAAACAAATAAAACAATTAGGAGCAACGCGCTAAGAATTTTTATTTCTGGATTAAACGGTTCAATCTCAGAAACACTCTTCTCTCTCAACCCACCAGATTTGCCAAATGCTTTGGCAAAGTGTCAGGAATTAGAGTCTAACAACTTTAGAGCTCAATTTGCAAATAGGTATAATGGATTTAGGAGTGAAAACAGAAATCAAGGAAACAACCTTAGATTTGCCCCTAGACAGATTAATAATACACCAAATAGGATAAACAATAATTGGCCGCAAAACGGGAACTTCGGAGCGAATAACAATTGGAATAACTAATAGACACAGGAGCCACCGCGTGCTATATAAAAAAGGGTATTTATGAGAATAAAAGGGAATTATCAATACATAAAAGAGTATCTACAGTTCATGGATATTCAATCATAAAATAACAGGCTTTTTAAAACCCAATCTATGTGCCTAACATGGTGGTCTTCATTTTCAGATAAAATAATGACGTCATCTAAGTAGACATAGCACGATTTGCCAATCTGTTCCCGTAAGACGTCGTCAATCGCTCTTTGGAAGATGCTTCCCGCATTCTTCAGCCCGAACGGTAATCGGCAAAATTCATACTTTCCACCGTTTACCGAAAAAGAGGTCTTCTCACGGTCATGCTCGGCAAAGTATATCTGGTGGTAGCCGGACTTTAAATCTAACGTTGTAAAGTACTTGACTTTTCCAAATCATGATCTCAAATCGTTCGTTTTGATGTAAAACTTAAATTAGTAAAGTTTTAGCCCGATCGGATAATGTTTAAAGGTGCCTCTCTCAACCAAAAGTTTAATATAGGCATTTTTTGGCTAAAATGCTGTATTTTTTGGTTAAAATTCTGTTTTTTTGTGAGCATTTAAGGTTTTAGGTCGGAAATTGCTCTAATAAACTTTATTTTAGTTTTATATGATAAAATATATATTTTTTTTCAAGTTTAACTTATTTATTGAATCTTTCCTTTTACTAAAGAGACTTTTTTTTTTTTAAGAACTAATACTATTTATTAAGGTTCCAAAAGGAATCGTTCAGTACTTCCTCTGAACTTAACCTAATGTGTTGTAAGAATAGATGTGGTATCTTAATTATAAAGTACAAAAGAAAGAAAACATCTAGTCTTGTTATTAATTACTTAATATGTAATATGTTATATTATCCTCCGGGTAAGGAGATCGCTGGGGTGTACCCTCTTCAGTCTTCGGAGGGAGATGGGATCAGCTAGGATAGTTGCTAGTCGGTTCGGCTGGACCATAAGCCTGTCGGCATAACGGCTGCTGTGAAAATTGATCTGGTCCCCAAGAAGGGTAACTTTCAGATCTCTTTCGATAACCATGTTCGTCACGTACCAGGGGAGCCCAGATGCGTGACGTGCAGTTCTCGACTGGACCACACGGAGCCTATTAAGCTGGGACTTGGCGGCAGTTCCCCACACCTGGATGACATAACTCCACGTTGGAGCGAGAATGGCTTTGATTAGAAGAGCCTTAGAGCTCATTTGAAGTTTGCTGGAGTGGAAGAGCCATTCGAGCTTTTGTAGCTTCGCCAGTGATTTAAATTTGACCGACGTGATGTGGGCCCTCCAGGTCAGTCTCCGATCTAGATGAACTCCTAGGTAGCAGTGCGATCTAACATTGGTGATAGGGCTTCCATCGAAGGTGAGATCTGTGCAGGTACCGGGCCGCAGGGAAAAAGTTACACAGGCTGACTTTGAGAAGTTAATGGCCACATTCCATTTGGCAGTCAATTTTTCGATTGCATTCAGCCATTCCTGGACTGCGTTGGAGGCAGTTTGCAGTGAAGGATGAGACGCCAGCATGGCAGTGTCATCGGCGTAAGTGGCCAGGAGCAGCTGAGCAGGGGGGACTTCGGTGTTGTTTGCGGGAGATGGCATGTCAGCGTGTACAGGGTGTATAGGAAGGGCCCAAGAACACTTCCCTGTGGAACTCCTGCGTGAATCTCTTCCAGGCTGGATCGAGCATCACGCACTGCAACGTCGAACGTCCGATAAGAGATGAACGATCTCAGGATGGCATAGTAGGGAGCAGGAAGGAGAGCTTTCATCTTGTATAGAAGGCCCTCATGCCACACTTTGTCAAACCTTGCTTCACGTCTAGAAAGACGCCGACCGTGCAGAGTTTGTGCTCGAAGCCATGCGTCACCTGGTTTACCAGTCGATGTATTTGTTCAGGGCAGCCGTGGGACTTCCTGAAACCAAATTGGTGTTGAGGTATGTGGTTCACTACTTGCGGCAGTTCCATCAGGCGGGCTAAGAGTATTCTCTCAAAAATCTTAGAGAAAGTTGATAGCAGGATGATTGGGCGATATGCATCGATCTGCGTTGGCGGCTTTCCGGCTTTAGGTATCATGATGATACGTGCAAGTTATCCAACCCATGAACATAGCTCCCTTCCACAATTTATAAACAAATTCCAATTCTCAATCTCGTCGGAATTGCCCTTGTCTTTGTTTTTGTCATTGCCTTTGCCAGCACTCAGCTACCCGCTAACATAAGCAACCCAAACTTAACGTAAACACAGCTTCCGCTTGGAGACCAAGCCACGGCCGACTTATTGCGTATCAATCAAAAATTGCATCGATCAGCATAATTGAATTTCACAATGCAGTGGAAAATTTCCAGCATAAACCTTTTATCGAAAGTTCGGTAATTTTCCGAAAGAAAAGCTTCTGGCCGAGGTTGATTGGATTAGGACTTAGAATTTGAAGATCAGTCTGAATCGGGACGAGATCGTCAACAGCTCGAAGTTAAACATAAGTTACCAAGGGTCTCGTAATAGTATAAGTGAAAAAGTTTATCACCAAATAAATGTTAAATAATAAAAAATAAAATTTATTTTTTTAAATAAATAAAGAGTAACAATTTTAATTGGCGCCCAACGTGGGGCGAAGTATTCAAAAGTTCTAAATAAATATTAACGATAATAAGTTAAAAATAAAACGGAACTCGCGCCGCCAACAATCCATATTTTTAGTGGAAAAATTAAAACATCCACAACAATACAACGACGCCTAACTAATGTGAAAGTGATCGTGAAAAAAAAACTTAATTGGAAATCAATAAATGCAATAATCCAATTAAGAATTTAACATAAAAAGGTGGACTGAATACTTAATACAAATTACGAGAACATAATAATAATATACATAACATAAACATAACATAATAAAAATTCAGAACTCAACTACGAAACCAAAGAAATTCAAACAAATTCAATTTCAAAATTCAAATTCAAAAATAAAAAGGCTATATAAAAAATTGAAGGAAGACCCCAATAAATAATTATCAAGACGACCCAATTGAAGGAAGACTCCAAAAAAGAATTATTAAGAACAACCAATTGAAGGAAGACACCAAAAAAGAATTATTAAGAACAACCAATTGAAGGAAGACCCCTACCCTCCACCAACTACGCTGAAGGAAGAACTCCCACGGAAAGTATCGTGAGCAGATAAAAACAACACTAAGTCTTTAAATAAAATTAAAAAAAAATTAAGATTAAGATACAGAGAATACTACTTTGAAATTAAATATTACAATATCAATTTAATTTAAAACAATCTGAAAGATTTGATAAATAGTTTTGATAATTTAAATTTAACAATGGCAACCGGAGGTTCAGTATCAACCCTTTCTGCGGGCGGGATATCCAGCGCCAGTAATCTGACAATGGAATTAATAAACAGATTAATAAATGTACAGTTGAGTGAAGTAACCAGAAAACTTGAAGGGTTAGAAGAGCAGTTAGCCGCTAACAAAAATGAGGTAGAAGACTATAAGATCCAAACAATAGACCGAACCATAAAATGCGAAACTACATTAGAAGTAATTAAATCCTTACCAAAGTTCACAGGAGAAATAACCCAATATGTAGGCTGGAGAGAAGCGGCGGAAACCGCAATGAGTCTATATAAAATTGAAAGTGAACAATACTATAACGATATATAACGATAAAAGACCAATCCATATACTCGAATCAGAATTAAGCATCTTAAGACAGGGACGCATGACCATTACCGAATTCTACAACGAAGTAAATACGAAAATGACGTTACTTATAAGTAAAACTATAATGACTTATGGAAAGGACAGCCTAATAACCAAGGGAACAAATAAAACAATTAGGAGCAACGCGCTAAGAATTTTTATTTCTGGATTAAACGGTTCAATCTCAGAAACACTCTTCTCTCTCAACCCACCAGATTTGCCAAATGCTTTGGCAAAGTGTCAGGAATTAGAGTCTAACAACTTTAGAGCTCAATTTGCAAATAGGTATAATGGATTTAGGAGTGAAAACAGAAATCAAGGAAACAACCTTAGATTTGCCCCTAGACAGATTAATAATACACCAAATAGGATAAACAATAATTGGCCGCAAAACGGGAACTTCGGAGCGAATAACAATTGGAATTTTAATAATATGGTAATTCCAAAGTTCAACCACCACCACACCACAACTTCGGAACGAATAACAATTGGAATTTTAATAATAATTCCAAAGTTCAACCACCACCAGAACCTATGGAAGTAGACGGCTACATAAGAGTTCAAAATCGTCCGTATAAAAATTATAATCATCCTAGGAATAATAACAGCCAGTTGAATTATAATAATAACCGACACAATTTTAATAATAATTTCCAAAGAAATAATTATAATCAATACCCAGCGCAAAAACACAACACAAGCGCAGGTCTTGTAAATCAGTCCGAAACACACCCCCCGATAAAACGGGAATCAACGGGAACAATCAACCAGCCAGCTCAAAAAACAATGAGAGTAAATAATATCAATGAGAGCCATTTTTTAGATCAGCATCTTACAGAGGGATGCCTCATATCACAAGGGTAGACAGAAAAACTAAAAGACAATTCAAAATACTAATAGACACAGGAGCCACCGCGTGCTATATAAAAAAGGGTATTTATGAGAATAAAAGGGAATTATCAATACATAAAAGAGTATCTACAGTTCATGGATATTCAATCATAAAATATTATCATTTGATAAATATATTTGGGGAACAACATTTATTCTATGAAATTGAGGGTTTAGAATCTGATCTATTAATTGGATTCAATTTGTTAAGAAAGATTGGAGCTAAATTAGATATTGAGAAAGGAATCATGGAGTATAAGGGAAATAAAGAGAAACTCCAATATTTTGACGAGGAAAAAAACGATTTGTGTTTAATTGAGGAAAAAAAAATATTCTTCCATTAAAAGAATATATAATTAAAAAATATTTAGATGAGCAAAAGATATATAAAACCGAAACGGTTATTGCTGAAGGCAGTTTATATAGCTTGGGATCAATGAATCCTGAGCACGCCAGCGTAGATTTATCCGCTAATAAACAATATATCAGTTTGGGATCAAAAAATCCTGAGCACGCCAGCGTAGATTTATCCGCTAATAAACAATATATCAGTTTGGGATCAAAAAATCCTGAGCACGCCAGCGTAGATTTATCCGCTAATAAACAATATATCAGTTTGGGATCAAAAAATCCTGAACACGCCAGCGTAGATTTATCCGCTAATAAAAAATATATCAGTTTGGGATTAAAAAATCCTGAACAAGCCGACGATGTTAATTCCGTCAGTCTTAAATCAAATAGCTTGGAATCCACAAATACCGAGCACGCAGTCGTTGAGTTTTCCGACAAAGAAAAAATTCATAACCTAAATATTATTTCAAATCAAATAAAAGAATTTGAAAATAAAGTTATGAATAAAATTGAAAAGGAGCATTCTAAAATAAATACGCAAATTCCTTTTCGTACCGATATTCGAGGAGAAATAAATACAGTCAATGACAGAGCAATTTATAGCAAACAATATCCTTATGCCATGTCGGTCTCAGATTTCGTTAATAATGAAATCGATAGAATGTTAAAAGAACAAATTATAAGACCAAGTAGAAGCCCCTACAATTCACAAGTTTTAGTAGTGCCTAAAAAAGGTCAAAACGAAGATGGATCTCCAAAACATCGATTAGTTATTGACTATAAAAAATTAAATGAAAGCACAATACCTGACAGATATCCGATGCAAGATCCGTCTGTAATATTATCTAACTTAGGGAAGTCAAAATATTTCTCAACCATTGATCTGGAATCAGGATTCCACCAAATTTTAATGAAAAATTCAGATATTGAAAAAACAGCATTCTCTATAAATAACGGAAAATTTGAATTCTTACGTATGCCATTTGGGTTAACAAACGCCCCTAGAATATTTCAAAGAGCAATGGATGACATATTGAGAGAACAAGTCGGAAAAACTTGTCATGTTTATATGGATGATATAATAATATTTTCTTATACAATTGAACAACATTACACAGATTTAATTCAAATAATAAATATTTTACAACAAGCAAATATGAAAATTTCTCTAGAAAAATCAAAATTCTTTAAATTAGAAACAGCATTTCTAGGTTATATAGTATCTCCGATGTAATTAAAACAGATCCTGAGAAAATCTCCACAATTATGAAGTATCCGATTCCACAAAACATTAGAGAACTTCGAAGTTTTCTAGGCCTCACCGGCTATTACCGTAAATTTGTCCGAAATTATGCAAAAATTTGCAAACCTTTAACCAAATACCTAGGAGGAGATAATGGAAAAATTTATAGGAGAATGTCTACAAAAATTACAATACAGTTAGACGACCCAGCTGTTAAAGCTTTTAAAGAACTTAAAGATAACTTAATAGCACAAGTGTAATTAGTTCAACCAGATTATAACAAAAAATTCACTTTAACGACAGACGCATCAGATGTAGCTATCGGAGCAGTTTTATCACAGGATAATAAACCAATTACTTTCATATCAAAACTTTAAATAAAACCGAACAACTTTATGCCACAAATAAAAAGGAATTGTTGGCAATAGTTTGGGCTCTTAAAAATCTCAGGAATTACTTATATGTTGTAATTGGTATAGAAATACAAACAGACCATCAATCTTTATCTTTCACAATCTCAGATAAAAACCCGAACGTAGAAATGAAAAGATGGTACTCCTTTATAGAAAGTTTCACCCCGAAAATAATATATAAACCCGGAACAACTAATGTCGTAGCTGACGCATTATCTCGAATAAAAATAAATAATTTTACTAACAGCGACTTAGAACAATCAAGCTCAGATCAAAATACACAGCATTCTGCCGAAAGCAGTTTTGAAAATGTAATACAAGAGACCCGAAAACTGTTAAATCAGTTTCAACAACAACTGTTATTAACAAAGGGGAGGTATACAATACATGAGTCATTGAATGTTTTTGATAAGACAAGACATATAATTGAATATGATACGCCAGAAAACTTAATAGAAATATTAAGGGAGTATCTAAAACCAAACATAACGGTAGGAATTCATTGCACTTTAGAAGATCTTTATCATATTCAATTACCATTAAAAAATAACTTTAACAACAAATTTCTTTATAATAAAATATTTCTACAATACGTGGAAAATAATGAAGATAAGGCTATCATAATAGAAGAAACACATAGTCGTGCTCACAGAGGATTAGACGAAAATTATAAACAAATTAATAGATTATTTTATTGGCCAAATTTATATATCAAATTAAAGGAATACATAAATAATTGTACAATTTGCAACGAAAATAAATACAACCGGCATCCTATTAAAATCCCTATTGGAGAAGCTCCTATTCCAACTAAAGAAGGAGAGAATTTACACATCGACATTTTTTACGCGCAAAGTCTTATTTTCTTAACCTGTATTAACGCATATTCAAAATTCCTGGTTGTAAAAGAAATTCAAAATAAACTAAACATCGAGAATAAAGTAATGGAATTACTCCAACATTTTCCCCACGCCAAAGTAATTATGACAGATAATGAACCGAGCTTCACCTCTGCTCAATTTAAATCCTTTGCACAAAGATGTGGTTTAACTCTACATTTCGCCGACCCCAGACACAGTACCTCGAACGGACAAGTAGAAAGAGCACATTCAACATTAACAGAATTAGCTCGTTGTATAAAAGAAGAATTTAATCTCACTGACTATTCTGAAATAATTATTAGAGCCGCAAAAGAATTCAATCAAAGCATTCATTCTACAACAAACCAAAAACCCTTTGATATTCTATATAATAAAATTAATCACGAAAACATTTCAAGAATTCTAAAGAATACACAAGAAAAAATGTTAGTAACACACAATGAAGGTCGCAGAGAAAAAGAATATCACGTAGGTCAAGTTGTTTATGAGAAAAAACACGGCGAAAGAAATAACCTAAAAACTAGATATAAAAAACAGGTTGTTCAGGAAAACTTACCTAACAAAGTTATAATAAATAGTAGAAACAGGACTATTCACAAAGACAACATTAAGTTTTAACAAATACCATATTTTTTTACTAAATTACAGAAAATGCATTTCGTATTACTTTTAATAACATTCGTAATGATAACCACTTCAGAAATAATTGATTACTCCAATCACGAATTCTTCCTGTTCAAAGACAAAAAGGATGTCCTTACCTATGAATCATATGCTGACTTATACCACGTAACTAACTTAAGTTTTTATAAAGAAATAATCAATCTAGAATCAGGATATGTAAGAAAAGATAAAAATACACGGACACAATGGGAAATTACTTACGAAATACAGATAATAGAATTAATTTTGTCACAACTGATACCAACTAGATCAAAAAGGGGAATAAATGAGTTAGGCACTGTTTGGAAATGGTTAGCTGGAACTCCGGATCACGATGATTTCATTAAAATACAGAATAAAATAAATGATTTAATTGAAAACAATAACCAACAATTTATTATTAATTCTAAATTGTTTAAAGAGATAAAATCACTTTCCGATCATTTTAAAAACATTTTTATCGATCAAGAATTGCCATTAAGAAAACATCGCCTACGTTTATTAACATTTGACTTACAAAACATTATTGATACTATCACACTGGCCAAAATTGATTTATTCAACACAAAAATTTTAAACAATGAAGACATCAAAGAAATATTAGATCACGAACAACAGCCTGTACTTATTGCAGACTTAATGGACATCGCCATATTCAAAATTGTATTGCATAAAGAACTCTTAATAATTTATATAAAATACCCGTTATAACAAACAGATGCGAAATTTACTATGCCAGATCCATTTCACATAATGATGGAAAATTACTTATAAGTAATCAGGTCGCAAAATGCGAAAATACCTATTATGAAATATCTAATTTTAAGAACGAACTTTTGAACAACTATTGTATTATAAGTAAAGTTAAGACTTGTTTTACCCGCTTACTAAATGGAGAAAAATCAATTTGCACTAAAATTCTAGAAAAGAATAAGAATATAGATATCATTCAAGAAGGTGCCATTCTAATAAATGGAAATAATATTGTGAACGATTCTCATTTAAATGGGACATATTTAATAAAATTTAACAGCACAACTACAATAAATAATATTTCATACACCAATTCAGAAAACAAAATACTTGAGTACATAACTACCAACCACTTTAAAAACTTAGAAATATCAGAATATATAAAATCAAACAATTCAGAACTTTCTCTTGACAACATTAATATTTTAAACCCATTTATTGAAATTTACAATTGGAAAATTTCAATTTCATTTATATTATTAATTTTAATCATTTTGTATTTCATTACTATATTAATAATAAAAATCAGTTATTATATATTTGTAACCAAACAAAAACGGCCAGAACCAAAAAAACCAAATAATGATGTAGAATTTTTAACAGAATTAAATGAACGTTTGAACGAAATTTATAATGAAGCGGGACGCGTCATTTTAGAGGGGGGAGAGTTATCCAACCCATGAACATAGCTCCCTTACACAATTTATAAACAAATTCCAATTCTCAATCTCGTCGGAATTGCCCTTGTCTTTGTTTTTGTCATTGCCTTTGCCAGCACTCAGCTACCCGCTTACATAAGCAACCCAAACTTAACGTAAACACAGCTTCCGCTTGGAGACCAAGCCACGGCCGACTTATTGCGTATCAATCAAAAATTGCATCGATCAGCATAATTGAATTTCACAATGCAGTGGAAAATTTCCAGCATAAAGCTTTTATCGAAAGTTCGGTAATTTTCCGAAAGAAAAGCTTCTGGCCGAGGTTGATTGGATTAGGACTTAGAATTTGAAGATCAGTCTGAATCGGGAGTCTGAATCGGGAGTCTGAATCGGGACGAGATCGTCAACAGCTCGAAGTTAAACATAAGTTACCAAGTGTCTCGTAATAGTATAAGTGAAAAAGTTTATCACCAAATAAATGTTAAACAATAAAAAATAAAATTTATTTTTTTAAATAAATAAAGAGTAACAATTTTAATTTGCACGCTTCCATTGCCTTGGAAAGTGCCCTAGCCTTAGCATAGCATTAAAAATTTTTACTAAGGCTAGGACTCCTTTGCGTGGCAGAGACTTCGCAGCACGGTTGTCGATGCTATCGTAACCAGGGGTTTTCTTGATGTGTAGCGCCTTCAGCTGCATCATGACTTCCTGCGGTGTGGTATGCCTAATGGGGCGAGCCGGTACAGTCGGAGCGTCCAGAAAATTATTGATTTCTACGCGGTTTTAGTCGTCTGTTAGGTTGAAGGGCATGAAGGTGGAGGTCAGGTGCGAAGCAAATGCCCTCGCTTTTTCATCGTCCGTCTTGAGCCAGAGGCCACTTTGACTCAGGACGGGAGATTGAAACATCGGCTGTCTCTTGATATTTCTTGTGAGCCTCCATAACGAGAAGTTGCTGTTGTTATCTGGCCCAGTACCCTCCAGCAGGGTATCCAGATTTTCTCGTCGGGTCCTGGCTAGCAAACGATGCAGCCTGTTTGTGGTACTAGAGTATAGCTGCTTGATGCTAGGATCTCCTGTGGCGATATACCGTCTCCTGAGGCGCCTTTTGTGGGAGAGCAGCTCCCTAGCCTCCAAGCTCAAGATGGGAGCCCTCCTTGCGGTCGTGTGACGAGCTTGATGTGGGGGAGGTGTGGCCCTCCGTGCTGCTTCCGCGCTTGTGCTAAGAGGTATTCTACATATGCTTCCAGACTATTGCAGGTGTCAATGGGGCTGGGCGTCTTCATCCAGCACAAACAGCAGGGGGAGATGATCAGACGACAGTTCTGTCAGCGTTTGCACGTTGATTACTTGCTGTCTGAATCCTTTGGAGATCCCGAAATCGATGGCACTTGGAGTGACACTTGTTCGAAAGGGATAGCAAGTAGCTTCTTCAGTTGCAACGATGTCGATACCTTTGCCCGCCAGAGCGGAGTACAGCACCCTGCCTCTAGTGCACATCCTGTAGTTTCCCCACCATCTGTGCTTTGCGTTCCAATCACCTGCCGCTAGGAACTTTGTGCCAAATTGAGCGATGATCAGCTCAACGTCAGCCTCCGTCCACCTGAGGTTAGGAGGGCAGTATACTGAGGCAATGTTAAAAGTACCCCTGCTTGCCGTCAGCTGGATAACTGCTGCCTGGATGTGATTTTCCGACAGGGTGGAGAAGAGTTGATGGGAGATGTGTGATCTAATAAGGATCGCCCCACCTCCGCGTTGGCTGTCATCCGGGTGGTTGGCAGTGTGGAGGGTAAAGCCAGGAACTCTGAAAGTGGACCGGGAAACGAAATGGGTTTCCGACAGCAGGAGGATGTCGATTTCGTGAAGCTCGATGAAGGCGAGGATTTCATTGGTCTTCGAGGAGGCCCCATTGGCATTCCAAGCTGCTATCTTAAGAGGACCCATTTTGAGCAGCAGGAGGGAAGGTGCGATTTTGCAGGAGCAGTTGCATTAGTGTTTCAACTAGTGACATCATCCTGTCAAGCCTAGAAAACAGCTGTTCCAGCTTGGACTCAAGGTTGGCGCTTGCAGGGGGGACAGTAATGACAGGCTTGGCGACGGGCTAACTTCCTCTGACTATACTAGCAAAGGAAGGCTTTCCAGACATGTGGACTGGGTTGGTGTACATCTCTTGCAGGACCAGAAACAGAGGGTTCATTGACCTTCCGTTGATGTTTGCGGTTAGAAGCCTCTAGCAGGTATTTTTTGCAACCTTTAAAGTTGGCTGCATGGGGGCCGCCACATCTGGCCTCGTCCTGTTCCAGCTTGCACTCTGCAGTGGGGTGATTTTCTCCGCATTCTCTGCATATATAGTGCCGAGAACAATATGCCTTGGTATGACCATAGCCTTGGCACCTGTGGCATTGAATCGGTTCCGATTGCTTTCTCCCAAGTTACCCTGTGCCTGCAGACAACCGGTATGCCCTTTACTTGGTTGTTGTTCTCAGCTTTTTTGAGGTCAATGAACCTCATATTAAGAGGAAGAAAGGTAGCCTTGTTGCGCGGAGTATAAATCCGTACAACGTTATGTCCTTCGTTCTGGAGGGCTGCTGTGGTGAATATTGCGCATGACAATCTTGTAGGGTCGGTCCTCCGGTAACTGATGGTGATGGAAAAGGGATCCTTTGTCGAGAAAGTGCCGGGCCACCAGCCTGTAGCTTTCTGGGGAGTTGCACTGAACAGCACAATCTCCCGAATTCAGGGCCTTGATTGTATAGGAGTCTCCCACAAGAGCGTCCAGCTCGCCGCGAAATGATGTGAAGTTCACCACATTGGGAAACATCATTCTAGGTACCTTAGAGTGACGGCTTGATTTCGGGGCTGGTACAGTTTGGTGAGCACCTTTCAGCTGTTGTTTTTGTCCTGCTTTCCTAGCGGCACGGTTGAGGGCGGTATTCGAGGAGCATAGCTCGTCGTTGTCACTCGAAGATATCTCGCCCAGGACCATATCTTCCTCGTCGCTAAGGGCTTGGAAGCGATTGGCAGAGATTTTTGCCGGCTTAACAGATGCCAGCTTTTTTACCATTTTAGGGGAGAGGACCGCACCTGCTCTCTTTATAATTCCTCTATTCCTAGATTTAAAGGAGACATCCTGAAAGCCGGTGGCAGATTGTGGCTTCGCAATTGAGCTGACAGATGCACTGTTGTGAGTTGTACTGGCAGCAGTAGAGCATACATTGCCGCTCAAGGATGAGGTTAAGATATACGCAGACAAAATAGTCGAGCTGGTGGAGGTCAGTGTGAAGGTCGAGCTGCAGTAGGTGTTAGAAATACTGGTAGTAACGAAGGCTGGATCTTCACTTAGCCAGCTCTTTGTCAATTGCTCCCGTATCTCTTTAGGGCCAGCGCCAGCAATTAGCTTCATCGACTCAAAATCAATAGATTTTTGCTGTGGATAATGAAAAACAAAAAAGAAAAAACAAAAATTCTTAGCGACGACTCTAACCAGCTAAAACCTTAAAGTTTTAGCAGCAGAGTATCTAAGACACGATCCAGATAGAGCTTAAAGATCACGCTGATTTTGTGCACAAGCGACCACGTGGCCGCTGGGCAGCGGAGCGCCACTTCGTGCAAACAAATTCACAGTCTTTTTTTATAAGTTAAAGTGGTTAAGTTCCACTGCAATATCACTGATAGCGACTTTAGGGTCACTATTAACAATTTGTGCCACTATTTTGGACTTGATTTTAGTTTATCACGACGGAGAGAAATTTTCACCATACGCGCTGTTCCAGTGTGCCCAGCTACGCTCTCCTTGTAAAAGTATGCAGTGCAAAATGCCACTCCGTAGGGTATGTTATAGAATTTATACTTTAGGTATGCAATTTTTTTTTCTTTTTTTTTTTTTATTTATATTTATTAAGGTTACAAAAGGAATCGTTCCGTAATTCCTCTGAACTTAACCTAATGTGTGATAAAGATAGATGAGACCAAGTGGTATCTTAATTATGAAGTACAAATGAAAGAAAAAATCTAGTCTAGTTATTAATTACTTAATAGGTAATATGTTATATTATCCTCCGGGTAAGGAGATCGCTGGGGTGTACCCTCTTCAGTCTTCGGAGGGAGATGGGATCAGCTAGGATAGTTGCTAGTCGGTTCGGGTGGACCATAAGCCTGTCGGCATAACGGCTGCTATGGAAATTGATCTGATCCCCAAGAAGGGTAACTTTCAGATCTCTTTCGATGACCATGTTCGTCACATACCAGGGTAGCCCAGATGCGTGACGTGCAGCTCTCGACTGGACCACACGGAGCCTATTAAGCTGGGATTTGGCGGCAGTTCCCCACACCTGGATGGCATAACTCCACGTTGGAGCGAGTACGGCTTTGATTAGAAGAGCCGTAGAGCTCATTTGAAGTTTGCTGGAGTGGAAGAGCCAGTCGAGCTTTTTTAGCTTCGCCAGTGATTTAAATTTGACCGACGTGATGTGGGCCCTCCAGGTCAGTCTCCGATCTAGATGAACTCCTAGATAGCAGTGCGATCTAACATTGGTGATAGGGCTTCCATCGAAAGTGAGATCTATGCAGTTTCCAGGCCGCAGGGAAAAAGTTACACAGGCTGACTTTGAGGAGTTAATGGCCACATTCCATTTGGCAGTCCATTTTTTGATTGCATGCAGCCATTCCTGGACTGCGTTGGAGGCATATCGCCCAATCAGCCTGCTATCAACTTTCTCTAAGATTTTTTAGAGAATACTCTTAGCTCGCCTGATGGAACTGCCGCAAGTAGTGAACCACATACCTCCACACCAATTTGGTTTCAGGAAGTCCCACGGCTGCCCTGAATGATGTTTAGGATGTTTACAAGAACGGCTGCGCTGCCAAAGATAAACGAATGCTGCGCAGCTGGGATACATTATGGAAATTACTTAAGTGCATTACTGTTTATAGTTCTTTGAAATAATTGAAGTGGCCGGATTGGACCACCCAAATACGTCACTCCCCTTCCCTTAAAGAGAAGCCTATACTTGGGCTGGGATTGATGGATACAGTATGGGAGGGAAATGGAGTTTCTTCTATTTCTATTTAATGTGGTGTGTTTTGATTTTTTCTTATTTTAAGTTTTGCATACAGCATCATAAATGGTTTAAATGATACATATCTTAAATAAAAGTACAACAAAATTAGTGCAATTATTACAATGATCCTTCGTATGTAAAGTGTAATATTGTTCTCTGAAATCATCTCAACAATGTCGTTGTGTTTTACAATTTTTGTTTTTGTTATATTAAGTGGTGTATATAGTGCTGTCAAATATATTTCTAGTTTTTACATATTTTAGCTTAATATATATTGTATATATTAATATTATTGATATCAATAGTATATTATATAGTATATTGATTTATATTTTTCATTGCGATACTCTTATCATTTTGTTTCCTTCTATTTTTATATTATTAATTGAATTATGGCAATTTTGGTTAAGAATGGTTTGTGCTAAGTTTCAAGTTACAATTGTGTTTGGTTCTAAGTATTTTATTATTTCGTTCGTGTGTAACATTCATTCTTTTATTTCTTTATTTATAAAAAGTAAAGTTTATTATTATTTTCAAAATATGATTGTGTGTCTGTGTAATCTAGCTGATAGCCTTTGGAGTCTTGGTAAGGGATAATTTTAATTGTGTTTGATGGGTTGTTGGGGGTTGCTGGCCTGGAATTTTCCAAATTTGCTGAAAAGAAAACACTCGAAGAAAAGCGAACACTAGACTAGACTAGGCGCAGCGGAGAGTCCTTGGAGACTCTGTGGTGAAGAGCGGGAGAGCGTAAGAGGGAGCGGAGAGCGGGTGACAGTCCAAACCCCGTAACTTGAACATTCCGCCCCCCTTACAATCACTGGGGTTGCAACACAGCCATCCTACGGCAGGCTGCAGGCACCGGACACGATCCACCCAAAAACAGTTTTTTGAGCGACCGGCATTCCCTCGTCGAAGGTCAGGAATCCGGATTGGATAACCTTTGGATAAACATCTGCTCCTAAGACCATGGAGACGGTAGCAGGCCGATGGAACTGGTCATCAGCCAGCATGATGTCCAGGAACTTGGACACCACGGTGTCGCTCAATGCCCGGACAGGTGTGCGGATCCGCACACTGGGCTCGATCTTGAGCACGACCTCCAGCTTAGTGTTCGCGTCGATCCTGGAGCGAATCGTCGTCGTGCAGACCTTCTCGTCGCCAACATTGGTCATCGGAAGCGTAAACGCTGACGCCAACGAAGCTTCGATGCAGCTCATGGGGGTGCACGGATCGATAAGTGCTGAGGTCTCGAAGGTCGTCCCGGTCTCCAACTTGACCAGCGCTGTCGGAAGGATGTTCACGCTGTGGCGTTGCAGCAGCGACGAGAGCGATGGGCCTGGCGTGGTCGATTCCGGGCGTCGTGGCGGTGAACTCCTACGCTGAGTTGGCGGATTTTGCCGGTGGGAACGTTGGGACTAGGCCGAAGCTGCTTGCCGGGTTGGCACCGGTTGGAGACGCGAGCGCGCTCGCGACCGCGACAACGAGCTAACCTGCACGTGCATGTGGAGCAGCGTGTGGTGGGATCGGTCGCACTTCTTGCAACGATCACCGCTTCGGCAGTCTCCCGTGGAATGCTCGTGAGCGAGGAAATTGGCGCAGAATTTGTTAATGAGGACTGCTCGCAAACGCTTTTCAGCGCTGAGCTTTAGGAACCTCGCGCACTTCCGAAGAGGATGGATACCGCGGCAGACTCGGCATCGGTAGGTTTGAATACCTCGGGTACGTCTGCTCTCCAAGGCACGAGCACTGCGTGCGTTTTGTTGACGAGGGGCCATGCTGCGCGTAGTTGAATGTCGAAAGGAGATCGAAACGAAATGAAAAATAATGGATGATTAGTGCTAGTGAACTACAACTAAGGACGAGAGGAGCGCCTATTATTGTGGAGATTCGGAAGACTCCGTCGGCAAAAGCACCACTTTTGCCACCGGACGTTTAACAACTCCACGTGCAGTACGGATATTTACTACACGGACGTTGCCGTCGGCTCCTGGGAAAACCGACTCAATTCTGCCGAGCCGCCACTCATTAGAGGGTAAGTTGTAGTCCTTGATGACGACCATGTCATCGATGCGGAAATTTTTGGACGGGGCTTGCCATTTAGAGCGCTAGTGGAGTTCTTTGAGGTACTCTTCTTTACATCGCACACGGAACTGCTGATTGAGAGCTTTCAAATGCTGCCACCGATTAAGAATGGATTTCGTTTCCCCCTTTACTTCGGGTTCCACCGTGGACATAAGGGGTCCCCCGACAAGGAAATGACCTGGCGTCAGAGCCAGCAAATCTGTCGGATCCTCAGACATAGGAGAGAGCGGCCTGGAGTTAAGGCACGCTTCTATTTTTGCCAAGAGCGTGGAGAGCTCTTCGAACGTGTATTTTCGTGTGGCAGTGCATTTGTAAAATAGCGTCTTAAAACTTTTTACGCCTGCTTCCCAAAGGCCTCCCATATGGGGTGCCCCCGGAGGAATAAATTGCCATTGCATCTCTTGATGAATATAGGCATTCGTCACCGACTCTTTTACGGCTTGAAGGAAATCGCGGGAAAGCAGGGTGGCAGCGCCAACAAAGGTTTTGCCATTGTCTGACTGGACTTCACGTGGACACCCTCTTCTGGATACAAAACGAGAGAAAGCGGCAAGAAACTTTTCGGTCGTTAAGTCAGATGTAGGCTCTAAATGGATGGCCTTGGTGGAGAAACAAACAAAAACTAATACATACCCCTTTGTAATAAGACATGCTCTTCCCGTATAGTTCTTTATATCGAACGGACCGGCGTAATCCATGCCAGTATACGTGAATGGTCGGGAGAACGATGCTCTTTCTTTGGGCAGGACACCCATCAGTTGGCATTGCAACCGCTTTTTGTGGATCACACATACTTTGCACGAATTTACTACTGCTTTCATCAGGTTCTTAATTCTCGGAATCCAGTATTTCGACCGGATGAGGCGTTGGTTACTGGTTACCACAATGGAAAGTTATGCGATGAGTGAAATTCGCAAGGAGGCGAGAAAGCAGGCAGTTATACGGAAGAATCACTGGATGCCGTTCATTGTATTGAAGGCTTTCGGAAGCCGCCACACGGCCGCACGCCCTGATCAGTCCTTGCGGATCTAGAAACGGGTTTATGCTTAGGATGGCACTTGAACTTGGCACTGGACGCTTTTCTCTTAGGCAGTGATATTCCACACGGAATTCTCTGCGCTGAGTGTTCGAAATTAGGAACCGCTCGGCGGCGGCGATTTCAGTGGCCAGCAAATGCACATCAGATGGAGATGTCTGCTTCCTGCACCGCTGAATGAAGCGATGAACATAAGCCAGGACCCGTAGAGCTTTCTCTAGCTTGGAGAAACGTGCCAACAACTCTTCAGAAGGAGCTTTTGCGAAATGGACTTTTAGAGCAGTAAACAGTAAAGTTCGGAGTTAATCGTTGGCATCTGCGGAATGATGCTCCGCACAGCTCCAGTCTTGGGAGCGAAACCGTTTTGACTGGTGCTACCCGGGTTTTCGCGGTTAGGAGTTGCATCATAATGGTGCTGCCCACTTCTACGCGGACATATATTGCCGCCCCATAAGCCTTTTGCGATGCATCGCAAAAGCCATGATGCTCGACCTTGAAATCTGGACGAAACGATAGCCAGCGTGGAATGCGTATCTGCTCGAAAACCGAATAACTTTGGAGAAAATTAAGACATTACTGAAAAAGCTCATTTGGAATGTTTTCGTCCCACCCAAGCTCCTGCAGCCAAATCTCCTGCATGAAAATTTTAGCTCGAACGATAAACGGCGCTAACCAGCCTGCAGGGTCGAACAATTTGGCAATTTGGGACAGGACTTGGCGTTTTGTAAAGGACGTTTCGATAGCCAACTCTGGCGGGACGAAGAAGAATTCGTCGGAGGTTGCCTTCCAGCGAATACCGAGGGTTTTGGCAGTACTTTCTGCATCGATCTCGAGAAAATCAGTATTTAAAAGATGGTTGCTCTGAATGGCCGCTAAAACTTCCTTTTGGTTGGAGGTCCAGCGTCTCGGAGCTCTTGCACCATGAGCTGAGCTTCTTCAGTGGAGTCCGCTCCGGCTAGAACATCATCCACATACATGAAATTTCGAATGACATTGCTAGCTTTTGGATGGCTGAGTTCTACGTCAGCTGCTAGCTGCTGCAGTACTCGGATGGCCAGGAAAGGCGCGCAATTGACTCCAAAGGTTACTGTTTTCAATTCGAAATCTCTGATTTCCCCTCTATTGTTACGGAAAAGTATTCGCTGGAATGGAGTGTGTTTCGGATCTACCCAGATCTGCCGATACATTTTTTCGATATCGGCGCTGAACACGTATCGGAAATAGCGCCACTTCAGAATTTGAATGGTCAAGTCGGACTGTAAGACAGGGCCAGCATGAAGGATATCATTTAAACTGGTACCATTCGATGAAGGGCTGGAGGCATTGAATACTACACGGAGTTTAGTAGTTACGCTTTCCGGTTTTAAGACGGCGTGATGTGGCATAAAATAGGCGTTGCAATCATGGGTAGGAAGAACTTGTCGCTTGTGCGCGATATTCCTGGATCACCGAATCGTATCTCGCTTTCAAGGCCTCATCTCTTTTTAAACGCTGCTCATTTCTTAAGAACTGAGCCAACGCGAAAGACCTAGAATGCCCTAGCCCGGAACCGATATGTTCTGGGTCGTGAAAAGGCAGAGTAACGACATATTTGCCGCACTCGTTTCTCGTGGTCGTTTGAAGGAAATTCTTCTCGCACATGGAATCGGATTCTTTTACCAACTTTGTTGGTATATTCTCCACCTCCCAAAATTTTGTGAGTAGTTTGTTCAGTGAATTATCGTACGCGTGGGAGATCTGTGTCGAAAAAGAGGAAATTCTGCTTTGGGTTGAGGCTGACACTGGCCCAGTTAGTACCCAGCCGAAAATGGTCTCTTGCCCCAAGAGAGAGCCACAGATGTTTGTTTTTGCTCCACTCAGATAAGGACATCTATTTGTGCGCTCTCATAGAATTTTGGATCCGCCAGTGGAAAATCGGGAAGATCCCGAAGGAAATTTTGCGGAATTGGGTAGGAAGGCAGATTTCCGGCTAGTTGAGGGAGGACATAGGCCGTCGTGTCCAACTGCAACGCGGGCCTAGTCGGAGATCGGATGGTGAAACTGCAGAGCTTCTTGGACTGAGCAGCTACTGTTTCGTTTAAGCCCGAGACTTGGGCTTGAACCACCTGGAATAGCAATCTAATTAGATTGAACAGTCGCTCGGTTATGAATGTCGCCTCTGATCCGGAGTCGATCAGGGCGCGTGCCTTAAAGTTAGTGCCAAGATGGGAAATATTGATTATGGCAGTGCCAAGAAGGATAGCTCTTGAGCCCGTGGCGAAATAATTTTGAACACCGGCTTGTTCATTTGGAACGAAATTGGCCTGATTAGCGGAAATTGGCCTTGCAGGATTTGAAGGGCTTGAATTGCTGGAAAAGAGGTTGTTTCGGTGCAACAACGTGTGATGCCGGCCACGGCAAGTAAAACAATTGTGCGTGCTATTGCACTCACGAAGCTGATGTCCCTTTGCAAAGCAGTTTAAGCATAACTGCTTCCGTTTAATGTAGGCTGACCGGTCGTCAACCGACATTTGGAGAAAACGCGGACATACACGGACAGGATGGTTTTCCTTGTTGCACAAGTCGCAACTTTACCATTTTGGAGCCACTTTCGTCTCATAGGAATTTAGTTTTCTAGAGGGCCCACTTGAGTTCATCGCTTTGGAGTGCGACTGACTTGGTGGTACGGACGGTCTCACATCATCGATGGTCTCTAGGGTTCGATGACGTTCTGTGAGGAAGGTGTTCAGCTCTCCCCATGTCGGGATGTCGGCTTTCTTATGTAGCGACTGTTCCCATAAGGAGAGAGTTATCTTCGGGAGCTTCGATGAACACAGATATACCAGCAGGCAGTCCCAGTTCTCAGTGTTGATGCCTGACAGTTCTAAGGCAGTCAAGCAACCTTGAACAGTACTTTGCAGTACCTTCAAGGCCGCCCCAGATTCCTGTGGTATCGACTGCACATTAAACAGTATTTTCAATTGACTGTTTACCAACAATCGTTTATTTTCGAAACGCTCTATTAGGTTTTCCCACGCAGAGCGGAAACCCTCGTTGGTGAGAGGCGAAATCGAAACTAGGCATGCGCGTCGCCACTTGTTTTGGCATTTAAATGGAATAACTTTTCAACCGGAGTCAGCCGTGGATTATTGATATAAATGGTTGTGAAAAGATCCCGGAAAGTCGGCCAGCAAAGATAGTCGCCTGCGAAAACTTCTGTATCGCATGGAGGCAACCGACAGCCAGAGAAAATGTAGGCCTGGGGCGCAGCGTTCGCGGCTGGGATGGACTGAGACGTGCCCTGCTCGATATTTTTAGCTGTGCGCTGTACTGTGGCTTTGGATGGAGTAGCACAGTCGTCGGAAATCTGCGCAGGCGTTTTCACCGAAATGCTTGGGATTCTTGGACTCTTGGGCCCTTGTGGTGAAAAAATAGACCAGGGTTTGTCAGCGGACAATTTCTTCTTATCATCCCCGATGGGCATAATCGAAGAAATACGAAATGGAAGGGAATCGGTTTTGGAGCCCGGTCACACTTTTGAAAAAGTAGACAGATTCCTCAGACTGCACTTAATAAATTTAAGCTTTCCGCCGTGAACGGTATAAAGCAGCTGAAAAAGACCGCATAGGATGTAATGGGTGAGAAAGTGGTGTAAAATTTACGAAGCGGAACCGCCGCAGTTTAGACTAATTGGACAGGTGACTCGGAGTGAACAGCGAATTGTGTAAATGACCTGTGATTTATGGTAATTAGGTCCACCTTATTTACGGTTGGAACACTTGGAATGTGGAACACGGTGAAATAAAATGTTTATTAGAACGAAGAAAATTTTATTTTTTTGTTTACAACTGGAAACGGAGAAAATGGAATGGTGGAATTGGAGTCTTTTCTCCGCGTTGTAAGTACTTCTAAAACAAACACAAATTAATATCCAAGCAATACAGGAAAAAATATTTGTCGGGTGAACGACTTGTTTTTGGCTTGATTTGTCGGGTGAACGACTTGTATTTGACTTGAAAATTTAAAAAAAAAAAAATGTTTTAAATAATTTAATAAATATTGAAAAATTTATTTGTTAAAAAAAATAAAAAGAAAAAAACGCTTTTAATTTATTGCTCGGAAATTAATTTGGAAATTTACGAAAAAAATTGATGGAAAACAAAACGCCTTTTCCGCGTCGGCACTTGGAATAAATATTATTTGTGGTTTGGATTTGCCGATTTAAACTTTGGTATATTTTTAAAAGGAATGCAGATAATATGCGCAATGTATGTCGGTAATATATGTGGATATAATATATGTAATATATATGGATGTAGTACATGTAGATGTAATATATGCAATGTATATGGATGTAGTATATGTAGATGTAATATATGCAATGTATATGGATGTAGTATATGTTGATGTAATATATGTTGATTTAATATATGGAACTGGCGGGTATTATTTTCACTTTTTCACATTTGGAATTTTGCACTTTTCGGACTGGATGAATATTTAAATATATTCGGAAATTTGGACTTAGAAATAAATAAGTCCAGTGTGTAAATTTCGTACTTATCTTATAATTTTGTCGCTGGTGGACAAACTTGAAAATACAGGATATCCGGCTCGAAGGACCAAAAATGATGGGTTGTTGGGGGTTGCTGGCCTGGGATTTTCAAAATTTGTTGAAAAGAAAACACGCGAAGAAAAGCGAACACTAGACTTTTTGTAATTGCGCGGGCGCGACCGGGCGTATGTTTATTCAGCGTGGTTAGTTTTGACACTGCTGCTTATTCTAATTAGCTAGGCTCTCCCAAGCGCAGCGGAAACTCCTTGGAGACTCTGTGGTGAAGAGCGGGAAAGCGTAAGAGGGAGCGGAGAGCGGGTGACAGTCCAAACCCCGTAACTTGAACAGTGTTTATTAGTGAAAAGTTAATGGTTATGTGGGATATGAACAAATGACTGTTTATGATGGTGTGTTTATTTTCATAGTTTCGTATCTTTTGCATTACGTCATTTATCAAGCGTATAGCGTCATGGAGTTCATGTAATTTTACTGAGTTACGGGCGTTGATTTCAAGATTTTTCTGTATTTCGACTCAATCATTTTCATCTAGTGTTCCAAATAGGTATTTCAAAACTGAGCCCACAATGTTAATATGTTAATGTTTCATTTTATTGTATAAACATTTGATGTGGGGTGCATGGTATTCGGTTCGTAGTCTTTGCACAATTAATTTTTAAGCAATGATGTTCAAAGGAGGTTGGTATCTAGACTGGCTTATCAAAAAAAAGGAGATATCCGTGGTTGCTGTCAATATTATTAATTTGAATTTGCAGTCCATGAACCGCTGTGATCAGTATAAGCAATAGTGTTATCAGGTTCCAGGTGCCTCTAAAATTGAGAGTTATTTATTTTTCTTTTGTTTTTTGAATTGTGTTTTGATCTACATTTTCTGTTGGCTTAAATAGATTTTCGAATTTGCCTTTCCGTAGAGGACCTTGTCTGTAATTATTGTCAATATTAAATTCCTGTCAATCTTCACTTATTTTATCTATTTTCTTCTCTTTAATTTTTTGAGTGTCTTATATTAGATGCCCAGCGTATACGAAAATTTGAGCTGGTGTCTGTCCAGTAGTGTCATGTTCAATTTTATGGTTGTATGTGTAAACGATTCTTTTTATATTTATCATCAGATGAATTGATTATACGATTTTTTTCATTTATTGTTTTGTGTAATCTTTCGACGTCTGCTACCCCGTTTTTGCTGTATTGAGCTGTAATTCGATTTATTCTTCTTCAAGCCATCGCTTCAACGCTAAAGTGGAGAAAGCTCCGTCTGTCTGCCTTTTGTAATTTGGGTTAACCCAATTGATTAAAAATGAGCAATAATGTGTTTCTGCATTCTATCCAATCGTTAGTTTTAATTTGGTCAAGTGTAGCGATTTTAGAATAGATATCAACGCAACTGATGTAATGTTTTCCCTCAGATGTATAACTTTTCTCGGCAATGTTCCGGTTTAGGTGTGATTTTTAAAGGCATTTTGGTTTCTAAGTTCTGTTTTGCCCAAATTGCATATGTTGCATTAGTTTATTATATTATTTTATTAATAGTTAACTATTTGGAAAGAAGTTATTTTCTTTAAATAATTTTGTCATTTTCTGTATACCAGGGTGTAAAAATTTTTCGTGTGATTGAAGTATGATTTCTTTGAATTCGGAGTATGAACCAACGTTCTTTAATAGGAAAAGACTGCGAATTACTTTTGTGTATGTGGTATTAATAATTTCTATGTGTGTCTCATGTGTTTCTGTGTCTCAATATAAATGGTAATGTTTCTATGGATAAAGTGATCGAGTAAAAATCTTTTTATTTAAAAGATGGTTGCTCTGAATGGCCGCTAAAACTTCCTTTTGGTTGGAGGTCCATTTCCTCAATGGAAATCCGGCGGAATTCAGAGCGTCTCGGAGCTCTTGCACCATGAGCTGAGCTTCTTCAGTGGAGTCCGCTCCGGCTAGAACATCATCCACATACATGAAATTTCGAATGACATTGCTAGCTTTTGGATGGCTGAGTTCTACGTCAGCTGCTAGCTGCTGCAATACTCGGATGGCCAGGAAAGGCGCGCAATTGACTCCAAAGATTACTGTTTTCAATTCGAAATCTCTGATTTCCCCTCTATTGTTACGGAAAAGTATTCGCTGGAATGGAGTGTGTTTCGGATCTACCCAGATCTGCCGATACATTTTTTCGATATCGGCGCTGAACACGTATCGGAAATAGCGCCACAGAAGGCAGAAGGATATCATTTAAACTGGTACCATTCGATGAAGGGCTGGAGGCATTGAATACTACACGGAGTTTAGTAGTTACGCTTTCCGGTTTTAAGACGGCGTGATGTGGCATATAATAGGCGTTGCAATCATGGGTAGGAAGAACTTGTCGCATGTGCTTTAAGTCGAGATATTCCTGGATCACCGAATCGTATCTCGCTTTCAAGGCCTCATCTCTTTTTAGACGCTGCTCATTTCTTAAGAACTGAGCCAACGCGAAAGACCTAGAATGCCCTAGCCCGGAACCGATATGTTCTGGGTCGCGAAAAGGCAGAGTAACGAGTGCCGCACTTCTTCTCGCACATGGAATCGGATTCTTTTACCAACTTTGTTGGTATATTCTCCACCTCCCAAAATTTTGTGAGTAGTTTGTCCAGTGAATTATCGTACGCGTGGGAGATCTGTGTCGAAAAAGAGGAAATTCTGCTTTGGGTTGAGGCTGACTCTGGCCCAGTTAGTACCCAGCGGAAAATGGTCTCTTGCCCCAAGAGAGAGTCACAGATGTTGGTTTTTGCTCCACTCAGAAGCACCGAAGGCAGAATGTCGGCTCCGATAAGGACATCTATTTGTGCGCTCTCATAGAATTTTGGATCCGCCAGTGGAAAATCGGGAAGATCCCGAAGGAAATTTTGCGGAATTGGGTAGGAAGGCAGATTTCCGGCTAGTTGAGGGAGGACATAGGCCGTCGTGTCCAACTGCTCATGCCACTGCTCCCATAAGGAGAGAGTTATCTTCGGGAGCTTGGATGAACACAGATATACCAGCAGGCAGTCCCAGTTCTCAGTGTTGATGCCTGACAGTTCTAAGGCAGTCAAGCAACCTTGAACAGTACTTTGCAGTACCTTCAAGGCCGCCCCAGATTCCTGTGGTATCGACTGCACATTAAACAGTATTTTCAATTGACTGCTTACCAACAATCGTTTATTTTCGAAACCCTCGTTGGTGAGAGGCGAAATCGAAACTATGGCATGCCCGTCGCCACTTGTTTTGGCATTTAAATGGAATGACTTTTCAACCGGGGTCAGCCGTGGATTATTGATATAAATGGCTGTGAAAAGATCCCGCAAAGTCGGCCAGCAAAGATAGTCGCCTGCGAAAACTTCTGTATCGCATGGAGGCAACCGACAGCCAGAGAAAATGTAGGCCTGGGGCGCAGCGTTCGCGGCTGGGATGGACTGAGACGTGCCCTGCTCGATTTTATCAACGAGCTGGGCAACACACCTTTCATAGACTGAATAGCAATAACTGTATTTAGCCCTGAGAATAGGCATGTTGCTTGCTGCCGCTTCGCCTGCTGACACAAGGCACTCTGAGCAGAGGTCGAATTCCTTTTCAACCTTGTCCCATAGGGTTCGAACTTGGTCGCGACGGACGCTAAGCATCGTGACGGTTGGAGCTGCGGATTCCGGAGTGTTAATCTGAGCCTCAAATTCGCTTAAGCGGTCAGAAACCGAAATGAATTTGGCTAGCGCTAGATCGGAAGCAGCAATATTTTTAGCTGTGCGGTGTACTGTGGCTTTGGATGGAGTAGCACAGTCGTCGGAAATCTGCGCAGGCGTTTTCACCGAAATGCTTGGGATTCTTGGACTCTTGGGCCCTTGTGGTGAAAAAATAGACCTGGGTTTGTCAGCGGACAATTTCTTCTTATCGTCCCCGATGGGCATAATCGAAGAAATACGAAATGGAAGGGAAGCGGTTTTGGAGCCCGGTCACACTTTTGAAAAAGTAGACAGATTACTCAGACTGCACTTAATAAATTTAAGCTTGCCGCCGTGAACGGTATAAAGCAGCGGAAAAAGACCGTATAGGATGTAATGGGTGAGAAAGTGGTGTAAAATTTACGAAGCGGAAACGCCGTAGTTTAGACTAATTGGACAGGTGACTCGGAGTGAACAGCGAATTGTATAAATGACCTGTGATTTATGGTAATTAGGTCCACCTTATTTACGGTTGGAACACTTGGAATGTGGAACACAATGAAATAAAATGTTTATTAGAACGAAGAAAATTTTATTTTTTTGTTTACAACTGGAAACGGAGAAAATGGAATGGTGGAATTGGAGTCTTTTCTCCGAGTTGTAAGTACTTCTAAAACAAACACAAATTAATATCCAAGCAATACAGGAAAAAATATTTGTCGGCTGAACGACTTGTATTTGGCGGTCGTATTATTTATTTATGGATGATTTTTTGAAAATTTTCAAAAAAAAAATTTTAAAAATAATTTAATAAATATTGAAAAAGTTATTTGTTAAAAAAAAATAAAAAGAAAAAAACGCTTTTAATTTATTGCTCGGAAATTAATTTGGAAATTTACGGAAAAAATTGATGGAAAACAAAACGCCTTTTCCGCGTCGGCACTTGGAATAAATTTTATTTGTGGTTTGGATTTGCCGACGAGAAACAATTTAAACTTTGGTATATGTTTAAAAGGAATGCAGATAATATGCAGATAATAGATATGTATGTCGGTAATATATGTGGATATAATATATGTAATATATATGGATGTAGTATATGTAGATGTAATATATGCAATGTATATGGATGTAGTATATGTAGATGTAATATATGTTGATTTAATATATGGAACTGGCGGGTAAATGTTTAGTTAATATTTTACTTGGAATGGCCAGAGGGTATGTGTTGTTTGTTTCGTTGTTGTATTCTTCGATAGCAAAGCAAACTGTATTAAGTGGACTGCGGAGTTAAAGCAAAAAATGTGTTGCGAAAAGAATTTGGCTTGCGTTGGACACAGTGAAACGAGAACAGAATTTTTTCCACATTTGGCAGAGCTTTGGACTTAGAAATTTTCACTGAACTTGGCACAAATTATTTTCACTTTTTAACATTTGGTATTTTGCACTTTTCGGACTGGATGAATATTTAAATATATTCGGAAATTTGGACTTAGAAATTTTCACGAATGAGGGTGAAAGGAGAACGGTGGGTAATATGGCGGCGCCCGGGAGAATGGATAAGTACTTTTCTTCAATTGCCTTTTGTCGGAGAAATCCGTTAGATTTGACAATAAATCTTACACCAAATTGAACGAATTTGGATTTTCGAACCTTTTGCTGCAGACCGGCAATTAAAAGGAATGGAAATTTCGTACTTATCTTATAATTTTGTCGCTGGTGGACAAACTTGAAAATACAGGATATCCGGCTCGAAGGACCAAAAATAATGGGTTGTTGGGGGTTGCTGGCCTGGAATTTTCAAAATTTGCTGAAAAGAAAACACTCGAAGAAAAGCGAACACTAGACTTTTTGTAATTGCGCGGGCGCGACCGGGCGTATGTTTATTCAACGTGGTTAGTTTTGACACTGCTGCTTATTCTAATTAGCTAGGCTCTCCCAAGCACAGCGGAAACTCCTTGGAGACTCTGTGGTGAAGAGCGGGAGAGCGTAAGAGGGAGCGGAGAGCGGGTGACAGTCCAAACCCCGTAACTTGAAAAGTGTTTATTAGTGAAATGTAAATGGTTATGTGGGATATGAACAAATGACTGTTAATGATGGTGTGGTTATTTTCATAGTTCTGTATCTTTTGCATTACGTCATTTATCAAGCGTATAGCGTAATGGAGTTCATGTAATTTTACTGAGTTACGGGCGTTGATTTCAAGATTTTTTTTGTATTTCGACTCAATCATTTTCATATAGTGTTCCAAATAGGTATTTCAAAACTGAGCCCACAATGTTAATATGTTAATGTTTTATTTTTTATACATGCAGAGGCTTCAAGACCACCCAAACAACCTGGCACAAGACCTGCTGGACCCCAGTCAACGCACCAGGAGGCTGCACCGCTCCCACCCTTTGAACCTCTCTGGGATTAGACACGCACATTAAATTAAATTATATACATACATTATAATATACATAATACATACAATATCAACAGTTATTGTAAAGTTTCGCAACAAATTATGTAATCCATTAATTTCATACCGTTAAGTTTAGTCCTAAAATTTAATGATTGTCCGCGAGAACAGTTTTAAATTAATACATCCAAAAAAAAAATAATAATAAATTTTATTGTATAAACATTTGATCTGGGGTGCATGGTAATCGGTTCGTAGTCTTTGCACAATTAATTTTTAAGCAATGATGTTCAAAGGAGGTTGGTATCTAGACTGGCTTATCAAAACAAAAGGACATATCCGTGGTTGCTGTCAATATTATTAATTTGAATTTGTAGTCCATGAACCGCTGTGATCAGTATAAGGAATAGTGTTATCAGGTTCCAGGTGCCTCTAAAATTGAGAGTTAATTATTTTTCTTTTGTTTTTTGAATTGTGTTTTGATCTACATTTTCTGTTGGCTTAAATAGATTTTCGAATTTGCCTTTCCGTAGAGGACCTTGTCTGTAATTATTGTCAATATTAAATTCCTGTCAATCTTCACTTATTTTATCTATTTTCTTCTCTTGAATTTTTTGAGTGTCTTATATTAGATGCCCAGCGTATACGAAAATTTGAGCTGGTGTCTGTCCAGTAGTGTCATGTTTAATTTTATGGTTGTATGTGTAAACGATTCTTTTCATATTTATCATCAGATGAATTGATTATACGAATTTTTTCATTTATTGTTTTGTGTAATCTTTCGACGTCTGCTACCCCGTTTTTGCTGTATTGAGCTGTAATTCGATTTATTCTTCTTCAAGCCATCGCTTCAACGCTAAAGTGGAGAAAGCTCCGTCTGTCTGCCTTTTGTAATTTGGGTTAACCCAATTGATTAAAAATTAGCAATATGCGTTTCTGCCTTCTATACAATCGTTAGATTTAATTTGGTCAAGTGTAGCGATTTTAGAATAAATATCAACGCAACTGATGTAATGTTTTCCCTCAGATGAATAACTTTTCTCGGCAATGTTCCGGTTTAGGTGTGATTTTTAAAGGCATTTTGGTTTCTAAGTTCTGTTTTGCCCAAATTGCATATGTTGCATTAGTTTATTATATTATTTTATTAATAGTTAACTATTTGGAAAGAAGTGATTTTCTTTAAATAATTTTGTCATTTTCTGTATACCAGAGTGTAAAAGTTTTTCGTGTGATTGAAGTATGATTTCTTTGAATTCGTAGTATGAACCAACGTTCTTTAATAGGAAAAGACTGCGAATTACTTTTGTGTATGTGGTATTAATAATTTCTATGTGTGTCTCATGTGTTTCTATGTGTCTCAATATAAATGGTAATGTTTCTATGGATAAAGTGATCGAGTAAAAATCTTTTTATTTAAAAGATGGTTGCTCTGAATGGCCGCTAAAACTTCCTTTTGGTTGGAGGTCCATTTCCTCAATGAAAATCCGGCGGAATTCAGAGCGTCTCGAAGCTCTTGCACCATGAGATGAGCTTCTTCAGTGGAGTCCGCTCCGGCTGGAACATCATCCACATACATGAAATTTCGAATGACATTGCTAGCTTTTGGATGACTGAGTTCTACGACAGCTGCTAGCTGCTGCAATACTCGGATGGCCAGGAAAGGCACGCCATTGACTCCAAAGGTTACTGTTCTCAGTTCTAAATCTCTGATTTCCCCTCTATTGTTACGGAAAAGTATTCGCTGAAATGGAGTGTGTCTCGGATCTACCCAGATCTGCCGATACATTTTCTCGATATCGGCGTTGAACACGTATCGGAAATAGCGCCACTTCAGAATTTGAATGGTCAAGTCGGACTGTAAGACAGGGCCAACATGAAGGATATCATTTAAGCTGGTACCATTCGATGAAGGGCTGGAGGCATTGAATACTACTACATGTACTACTCGCACATGGAATCGGATTCTTTTACCAACTTTGTTGGTATATTCTCCACCTCCCAAAATTTTGTGAGTAGTTTGTCCAGTGAATTATCGTACGCGTGGGAGATCTGTGTCGAAAAAGAGGAAATTCTGCTTTGGGTTGAGGCTGACACTGGCCCAGTTAGTACCCAGCCGAAAATGGTCTCTTGCCCCAAGAGAGAGCCACAGATGTTGGTTTTTGCTCCACTCAGAAGCACCGAAGGCAGAATGTCGGTTCCGATAAGGACATCTATTTGTGCGCTCTCATAGAATTTTGGATCCGCCAGTGGAAAATCGGGAAGATCCCGAAAGAAATTTTGCGGAATTGGGTAAGAAGGCAGATTTCCGGCTAGTTGAGGGAGAACATAGGCCGTCGTCTCCAACTGCAACGCGGGCCTAGTCGGAGATCGGATGGTGAAACTGCAGAGCTTCTTGGACTGAGCAGCAACTGTTTCGTTTAAGCCCGAGACTTGGGCTTGAACCACCTGGAATAGCAATCTAATTAGATTGAACAGTCGCTCGATTTTGAATGTCGCCTCTGATCCGGAGTCGATCAGGGCGCGTGCCTTAAAGTTAGTGCCAAGATGGGAAATATTGATTATGGCAGTGCCAAGAAGGATAGCTCTTGAGCCCGTGGCGAAATAATTTTGAACACCGGCTTGTTCATTTGGAACGAAATTGGCCTGATTAGCGGAAATTGGCCTTGCAGGATTTGAAGGGCTTGAATTGCTGGAAAAGAGGTTGTTTCGGTGCAACAACGTGTGATGCCGGCCACGGCAAGAAAAACAATTGTGCGTGCTTTTGCACTCACGAAGCTGATGTCCCTTTGCAAAGCAGTTTAAGCATAACTGCTTCCGTTTAATGTAGGCTCACCGGTCGTCAACCGACATTTGGAGAAAACGCGGACATACACGCACAGGATGGTTTTCCTTGTTGCACAAGACGCAACTTTACGATTTGGAGCCACTTTCGTCTCATAGGAATTTAGTTTTCTAGAGGGCCCACTTGAGCTCATCGCTTTGGAGTGCGACTGACTTGGTGGTACGGACGGTCTCACATCATCGATGGCCTCTAGGGTTCGATGACGTTCTGTGAGGAAGGTGTTCAGCTCTCCCCATGTCGGGATGTCGGCTTTCTTATGTAGCGACTGCTCTCATAAGGAGAGAGTTATCTTCGGGAGCTTGGATGAACACAGATATACCAGCAGGCAGTCCCAGTTCTCAGTGTTGATGCCTGACAGTTCTAAGGCAGTCAAGCAACCTTGAACAGTACTTTGCAGTACCTTCAAGGCCGCCCAAGATTCCTGTGGTATCGACTGCACATTAAACAGTATTTTCAATTGACTGTTTACCAACAATCGTTTATTTTCGAAACGCTCTCTTAGGTTTTCCCATGCAGAGCGGAAACCCTCGTTGGTGAGAGGCGAAATCGAAACTATGGCATGCCCGTCGCCACTTGTTTTGGCATTTAAATGGAATAACTTTTCAACCGGGGTCAGAAGTGGATTATTGATATAAATGGCTGTGAAAAGATCCCGCAAAGTCGGCCAGCGAAGATAGTCGCCTGCGAAAACTTCTGTATCGCATGGAGGCAACCGACAGCCAGAGAAAATGTAGGCCTGGGGCGCAGCGTTCGCGTCTGGGATGGACTGAGACGTGCCCTGCTCGATTTTATCAACGAGCTGGGCAACACACCTTTCATAGACTGAATAGCAATAACTGTATTTAGCCCTGAGAATAAGCATGTTGCTTGCTGCCGCTTCGCCTGCTGACACAAGGCACTCTGAGCAGAGGTCGAATTCCTTTTCAACCTTGTCCCATAGGGTTCGAACTTGGTCGCGACGGACGCTAAGCATCGTGACGGTTGGAGCTCCGGATTCCGGAGTGTTGATCTGAGCCTCAAATTCGCTTAAGCGGTCAGAAACCGAAATGAATTTGGCTAGCGCTAGATCGGAAGCAGCAATATTTTTAGCTATGCGGTGTACTGTGGCTTTGGATGGAGTAGCACAGTCGTCGGAAATCTGCGCAGGCGTTTTCACCGAAATGCTTGGGATTCTTGGACTCTTGGGACCTTGTGGTGAAAAAATAGTCCTAGGTTAGTCAGCGGACAATTTCTTCTTATCGTCCCCGATGGGCATAATCGAAGAAATACGAAATGGAAGGGAAGCGGTTTTGGAGCCCGGTCACACTTTTGAAAAAGTAGACAGATTCCTCAGACTGCACTTAATAAATTTAAGCTTGCCGCCGTGAACGGTATAAAGCAGCGGAAAAAGACCGTATAGGATGTAATGGGTGAGAAAGTGTTGTAAAATTTACGAAGCGGAAACGCCGTAGTTTAGACTAATTGGACAGGTGACTCGGAGTGAACAGCGAATTGTATAAATGACCTGTGATTTATGGTAATTAGGTCCACCTTATTTACGGTTGGAACACTTGGAATGTGGAACACAATGAAATAAAATGTTTATTAGAACGAAGAAAATTTTATTTTTTTGTTTACAACTGGAAACGGAGAAAATGGAATGGTGGAATTGGAGTCTTTTCTCCGAGTTGTAAGTACTTCTAAAACAAACACAAATTAATATCCAAGCAATACAGGAAAAAATATTTGTTGGGTGAACGACTTGTATTTGGCGGTCGTATTATTTATTTATGGATGATTTTTTGAATATTTTCAAAAAAAAAATTTTAAAAATAATCTAATAAATATTGAAAAAGTTATTTGTTAAAAAAAAATAAAAAGAAAAAAACGCTTTTAATTTATTGCTCGGAAATTAATTTGGAAATTTACGGAAAAAATTGATGGAAAACAAAACGCCTTTTCCGCGTCGGCACTTGGAATAAATTTTATTTGTGGTTTGGATTTGCCGACGGGAAACAATTTAAACTTTGGTATATGTTTAAAGGGAATGCAGATAATATGCGCAATGTATGTCGGAAATATATGTGGATATAATATATGTAATATATATGGATGTAGTATATGTAGATGTAATATATGCAATGTATATGGATGTAGTATATGTAGATGTAATATATGTTGATTTAATATATGGAACTGTCGGGTAAATGTTTAGTTAATATTTTACTTGGAATGGCCAGAATTAAGTGGACTGCGGAGTTAAAGCAAAAAATGTGTTGCGAAAAGAATTTGGCTTGCGTTGGACACAGTGAAACGAGAACAGAATTTTTGCCACTTTTGGCAGAGCTTTGGACTTAGAAAATTTCGCTGAACTTGGCATAAATTATTTTCACTTTTTCACATTTGGAATTTTGCACTTTTCGGACTGGATGAATATTTAAATATATTCGGAAATTTGGACTTAGAAATTTTCACGAATGAGGGTGAAAGGAGTACGGTGGGTAATATGACGGCGCCCGGGAGAATGGATAAGTACTTTTCTTTAATTGCCTTTTGTCGGAGAAATCCGTTAGATTTGACAATAAATCTTACACCAAATTGAACGAATTTGGATTTTCGAACCTTTTGCTGCAGACCGGCAATTAAAAGGAATGGAAATTTCGTACTTATCTTATAATTTTGTCGCTGGTGGACAAACTTGAAAATACAGGATATCCGGCTCGAAGGACCAAAAATAATGGGTTGTTGGGGGTTGCTGGCCTGGAATTTTCAAAATTTGCTGAAAAGAAAACACTCGAAGAAAAGCGAACACTAGACTTTTTGTAATTGCGCGGGCGCGACCGGGCGTATGTTTATTCAACGTGGTTAGTTTTGACACTGCTGCTTATTCTAATTAGCTAGGCTCTCCCAAGCACAGCGGAAACTCCTTGGAGACTCTGTGGTGAAGAGCGGGAGAGCGTAAGAGGGAGCGGAGAGCGGGTGACAGTCCAAACCCCGTAACTTGAAAAGTGTTTATTAGTGAAATGTAAATGGTTATGTGGGATATGAACAAATGACTGTTAATGATGGTGTGGTTATTTTCATAGTTCTGTATCTTTTGCATTACGTCATTTATCAAGCGTATAGCGTAATGGAGTTCATGTAATTTTACTGAGTTACGGGCGTTGATTTCAAGATTTTTTTTGTATTTCGACTCAATCATTTTCATATAGTGTTCCAAATAGGTATTTCAAAACTGAGCCCACAATGTTAATATGTTAATGTTTTATTTTTTATACATGCAGAGGCTTCAAGACCACCCAAACAACCTGGCACAAGACCTGCTGGACCCCAGTCAACGCACCAGGAGGCTGCACCGCTCCCACCCTTTGAACCTCTCTGGGATTAGACACGCACATTAAATTAAATTATATACATACATTATAATATACATAATACATACAATATCAACAGTTATTGTAAAGTTTCGCAACAAATTATGTAATCCATTAATTTCATACCGTTAAGTTTAGTCCTAAAATTTAATGATTGTCCGCGAGAACAGTTTTAAATTAATACATCCAAAAAAAAATAATAATAAATTTTATTGTATAAACATTTGATCTGGGGTGCATGGTAATCGGTTCGTAGTCTTTGCACAATTAATTTTTAAGCAATGATGTTCAAAGGAGGTTGGTATCTAGACTGGCTTATCAAAACAAAAGGACATATCCGTGGTTGCTGTCAATATTATTAATTTGAATTTGTAGTCCATGAACCGCTGTGATCAGTATAAGGAATAGTGTTATCAGGTTCCAGGTGCCTCTAAAATTGAGAGTTAATTATTTTTCTTTTGTTTTTTGAATTGTGTTTTGATCTACATTTTCTGTTGGCTTAAATAGATTTTCGAATTTGCCTTTCCGTAGAGGACCTTGTCTGTAATTATTGTCAATATTAAATTCCTGTCAATCTTCACTTATTTTATCTATTTTCTTCTCTTGAATTTTTTGAGTGTCTTATATTAGATGCCCAGCGTATACGAAAATTTGAGCTGGTGTCTGTCCAGTAGTGTCATGTTTAATTTTATGGTTGTATGTGTAAACGATTCTTTTCATATTTATCATCAGATGAATTGATTATACGAATTTTTTCATTTATTGTTTTGTGTAATCTTTCGACGTCTGCTACCCCGTTTTTGCTGTATTGAGCTGTAATTCGATTTATTCTTCTTCAAGCCATCGCTTCAACGCTAAAGTGGAGAAAGCTCCGTCTGTCTGCCTTTTGTAATTTGGGTTAACCCAATTGATTAAAAATTAGCAATATGCGTTTCTGCCTTCTATACAATCGTTAGATTTAATTTGGTCAAGTGTAGCGATTTTAGAATAAATATCAACGCAACTGATGTAATGTTTTCCCTCAGATGAATAACTTTTCTCGGCAATGTTCCGGTTTAGGTGTGATTTTTAAAGGCATTTTGGTTTCTAAGTTCTGTTTTGCCCAAATTGCATATGTTGCATTAGTTTATTATATTATTTTATTAATAGTTAACTATTTGGAAAGAAGTGATTTTCTTTAAATAATTTTGTCATTTTCTGTATACCAGAGTGTAAAAGTTTTTCGTGTGATTGAAGTATGATTTCTTTGAATTCGTAGTATGAACCAACGTTCTTTAATAGGAAAAGACTGCGAATTACTTTTGTGTATGTGGTATTAATAATTTCTATGTGTGTCTCATGTGTTTCTATGTGTCTCAATATAAATGGTAATGTTTCTATGGATAAAGTGATCGAGTAAAAATCTTTTTATTTAAAAGATGGTTGCTCTGAATGGCCGCTAAAACTTCCTTTTGGTTGGAGGTCCATTTCCTCAATGAAAATCCGGCGGAATTCAGAGCGTCTCGAAGCTCTTGCACCATGAGATGAGCTTCTTCAGTGGAGTCCGCTCCGGCTGGAACATCATCCACATACATGAAATTTCGAATGACATTGCTAGCTTTTGGATGACTGAGTTCTACGACAGCTGCTAGCTGCTGCAATACTCGGATGGCCAGGAAAGGCACGCCATTGACTCCAAAGGTTACTGTTCTCAGTTCTAAATCTCTGATTTCCCCTCTATTGTTACGGAAAAGTATTCGCTGAAATGGAGTGTGTCTCGGATCTACCCAGATCTGCCGATACATTTTCTCGATATCGGCGTTGAACACGTATCGGAAATAGCGCCACTTCAGAATTTGAATGGTCAAGTCGGACTGTAAGACAGGGCCAACATGAAGGATATCATTTAAGCTGGTACCATTCGATGAAGGGCTGGAGGCATTGAATACTACTACATGTACTACTCGCACATGGAATCGGATTCTTTTACCAACTTTGTTGGTATATTCTCCACCTCCCAAAATTTTGTGAGTAGTTTGTCCAGTGAATTATCGTACGCGTGGGAGATCTGTGTCGAAAAAGAGGAAATTCTGCTTTGGGTTGAGGCTGACACTGGCCCAGTTAGTACCCAGCCGAAAATGGTCTCTTGCCCCAAGAGAGAGCCACAGATGTTGGTTTTTGCTCCACTCAGAAGCACCGAAGGCAGAATGTCGGTTCCGATAAGGACATCTATTTGTGCGCTCTCATAGAATTTTGGATCCGCCAGTGGAAAATCGGGAAGATCCCGAAAGAAATTTTGCGGAATTGGGTAAGAAGGCAGATTTCCGGCTAGTTGAGGGAGAACATAGGCCGTCGTCTCCAACTGCAACGCGGGCCTAGTCGGAGATCGGATGGTGAAACTGCAGAGCTTCTTGGACTGAGCAGCAACTGTTTCGTTTAAGCCCGAGACTTGGGCTTGAACCACCTGGAATAGCAATCTAATTAGATTGAACAGTCGCTCGATTTTGAATGTCGCCTCTGATCCGGAGTCGATCAGGGCGCGTGCCTTAAAGTTAGTGCCAAGATGGGAAATATTGATTATGGCAGTGCCAAGAAGGATAGCTCTTGAGCCCGTGGCGAAATAATTTTGAACACCGGCTTGTTCATTTGGAACGAAATTGGCCTGATTAGCGGAAATTGGCCTTGCAGGATTTGAAGGGCTTGAATTGCTGGAAAAGAGGTTGTTTCGGTGCAACAACGTGTGATGCCGGCCACGGCAAGAAAAACAATTGTGCGTGCTTTTGCACTCACGAAGCTGATGTCCCTTTGCAAAGCAGTTTAAGCATAACTGCTTCCGTTTAATGTAGGCTCACCGGTCGTCAACCGACATTTGGAGAAAACGCGGACATACACGCACAGGATGGTTTTCCTTGTTGCACAAGACGCAACTTTACGATTTGGAGCCACTTTCGTCTCATAGGAATTTAGTTTTCTAGAGGGCCCACTTGAGCTCATCGCTTTGGAGTGCGACTGACTTGGTGGTACGGACGGTCTCACATCATCGATGGCCTCTAGGGTTCGATGACGTTCTGTGAGGAAGGTGTTCAGCTCTCCCCATGTCGGGATGTCGGCTTTCTTATGTAGCGACTGCTCTCATAAGGAGAGAGTTATCTTCGGGAGCTTGGATGAACACAGATATACCAGCAGGCAGTCCCAGTTCTCAGTGTTGATGCCTGACAGTTCTAAGGCAGTCAAGCAACCTTGAACAGTACTTTGCAGTACCTTCAAGGCCGCCCAAGATTCCTGTGGTATCGACTGCACATTAAACAGTATTTTCAATTGACTGTTTACCAACAATCGTTTATTTTCGAAACGCTCTCTTAGGTTTTCCCATGCAGAGCGGAAACCCTCGTTGGTGAGAGGCGAAATCGAAACTATGGCATGCCCGTCGCCACTTGTTTTGGCATTTAAATGGAATAACTTTTCAACCGGGGTCAGAAGTGGATTATTGATATAAATGGCTGTGAAAAGATCCCGCAAAGTCGGCCAGCGAAGATAGTCGCCTGCGAAAACTTCTGTATCGCATGGAGGCAACCGACAGCCAGAGAAAATGTAGGCCTGGGGCGCAGCGTTCGCGTCTGGGATGGACTGAGACGTGCCCTGCTCGATTTTATCAACGAGCTGGGCAACACACCTTTCATAGACTGAATAGCAATAACTGTATTTAGCCCTGAGAATAAGCATGTTGCTTGCTGCCGCTTCGCCTGCTGACACAAGGCACTCTGAGCAGAGGTCGAATTCCTTTTCAACCTTGTCCCATAGGGTTCGAACTTGGTCGCGACGGACGCTAAGCATCGTGACGGTTGGAGCTCCGGATTCCGGAGTGTTGATCTGAGCCTCAAATTCGCTTAAGCGGTCAGAAACCGAAATGAATTTGGCTAGCGCTAGATCGGAAGCAGCAATATTTTTAGCTATGCGGTGTACTGTGGCTTTGGATGGAGTAGCACAGTCGTCGGAAATCTGCGCAGGCGTTTTCACCGAAATGCTTGGGATTCTTGGACTCTTGGGACCTTGTGGTGAAAAAATAGTCCTAGGTTAGTCAGCGGACAATTTCTTCTTATCGTCCCCGATGGGCATAATCGAAGAAATACGAAATGGAAGGGAAGCGGTTTTGGAGCCCGGTCACACTTTTGAAAAAGTAGACAGATTCCTCAGACTGCACTTAATAAATTTAAGCTTGCCGCCGTGAACGGTATAAAGCAGCGGAAAAAGACCGTATAGGATGTAATGGGTGAGAAAGTGTTGTAAAATTTACGAAGCGGAAACGCCGTAGTTTAGACTAATTGGACAGGTGACTCGGAGTGAACAGCGAATTGTATAAATGACCTGTGATTTATGGTAATTAGGTCCACCTTATTTACGGTTGGAACACTTGGAATGTGGAACACAATGAAATAAAATGTTTATTAGAACGAAGAAAATTTTATTTTTTTGTTTACAACTGGAAACGGAGAAAATGGAATGGTGGAATTGGAGTCTTTTCTCCGAGTTGTAAGTACTTCTAAAACAAACACAAATTAATATCCAAGCAATACAGGAAAAAATATTTGTTGGGTGAACGACTTGTATTTGGCGGTCGTATTATTTATTTATGGATGATTTTTTGAATATTTTCAAAAAAAAAATTTTAAAAATAATCTAATAAATATTGAAAAAGTTATTTGTTAAAAAAAAATAAAAAGAAAAAAACGCTTTTAATTTATTGCTCGGAAATTAATTTGGAAATTTACGGAAAAAATTGATGGAAAACAAAACGCCTTTTCCGCGTCGGCACTTGGAATAAATTTTATTTGTGGTTTGGATTTGCCGACGGGAAACAATTTAAACTTTGGTATATGTTTAAAGGGAATGCAGATAATATGCGCAATGTATGTCGGAAATATATGTGGATATAATATATGTAATATATATGGATGTAGTATATGTAGATGTAATATATGCAATGTATATGGATGTAGTATATGTAGATGTAATATATGTTGATTTAATATATGGAACTGTCGGGTAAATGTTTAGTTAATATTTTACTTGGAATGGCCAGAATTAAGTGGACTGCGGAGTTAAAGCAAAAAATGTGTTGCGAAAAGAATTTGGCTTGCGTTGGACACAGTGAAACGAGAACAGAATTTTTGCCACTTTTGGCAGAGCTTTGGACTTAGAAAATTTCGCTGAACTTGGCATAAATTATTTTCACTTTTTCACATTTGGAATTTTGCACTTTTCGGACTGGATGAATATTTAAATATATTCGGAAATTTGGACTTAGAAATTTTCACGAATGAGGGTGAAAGGAGTACGGTGGGTAATATGACGGCGCCCGGGAGAATGGATAAGTACTTTTCTTTAATTGCCTTTTGTCGGAGAAATCCGTTAGATTTGACAATAAATCTTACAGCAAATTGAACGAAATTGGATTTTCGAAACTTTTGCTGCAGACCGGCAATTAAAAGGAATGGAAATTTCGTACTTATCTTATAATTTTGTCGCTGGTGGACAAACTTGAAAATACAGGATATCCGGCCCGAAGGACCAAAAATAATGGGTTGTTGGGGGTTGCTGGCCTGGAATTTTCAAAATTTGCTGAAAAGAAAACACTCGAAGAAAAGCGAACACTAGACTTTTTGTAATTGCGCGGGCGCGACCGGGCGTATGTTTATTCAACGTGGTTAGTTTTGACACTGCTGCTTATTCTAATTAGCTAGGCTCTCCCAAGCACAGCGGAAACTCCTTGGAGACTCTGTGGTGAAGAGCGGGAGAGCGTAAGAGGGAGCGGAGAGCGGGTGACAGTCCAAACCCCGGAACTTGAACAGTGTTTATTAGTGAAAAGTAAATGGTTATGTGGGATATGAACAAATGACTTTTAATGATGGTGTGGGTATTTTCATAGTTCTGTATCTTTTGCATTACGTCATTTATCAAGCGTATAGCGTCATGGAGTTCATGTAATTTTACTGAGTTACGGGCGTTGATTTCAAGATTTTTCTGTATTTCGACTCAATCATTTTCATCTAGTGTTCCAAATAGGTATTTCAAAACTGAGCCCACAATGTTAATATGTTAATGTTTCATTTTATTGTATAAACATTTGATCTGGGGTGCATGGTAATCGGTTCGTAGTCTTTGCACAATGAATTTTTAAGCAATGATGTTCAAAGGAGGTTGGTATCTAGACTGGCTTATCAAAAAAAAGGAGATATCCGTGGTTGCTGTCAATATTATTAATTTGAATTTGTAGTCCATGAACCGCTGTGATCAGTATAAGCAATAGTGTTATCAGGTTCCAGGTGCCTCTAAAATTGAGAGTTAATTATTTTTCTTTTGTTTTTTGAATTGTGTTTTGATCTACATTTTCTGTTGGCTTAAATAGATTTTCGAATTTGCCTTTCCGTAGAGGACCTTGTCTGTAATTATTGTCAATATTAAATTCCTGTCAATCTTCACTTATTTTATCTATTTTCTTCTCTTTAATTTTATGAGTGTCTTAGATGCCCAGCGTAAACGATTCTTTTTATATTTATCATCAGATGAATTGATTATACGAATTTTTTCATTTATTGTTTTGTGTAATCTTTCGACGTCTGCTACCCCGTTTTTGCTGTATTGAGCTGTAATTCGATTTATTCTTCTTCAAGCCATCGCTTCAACGCTAAAGTGGAGAAAGCTCCGTCTGTCTGCCTTTCGTAATTTGGGTTAACCCAATTGATTAAAAATTAGCAATAATGCGTTTCTGCCTTCTATCCAATCGTTAGATTTAATTTGGTCAAGTGTAGCGATTTTAGAATAAATATCAACTGATGTAATGTTTTCCCTCAGATGTATAACTTTTCTCGGCAATGTTCCGGTTTAGGTGTGATTTTTAAAGGCATTTTGGTTTCTAAGTTCTGTTTTGCCCAAATTGCATATGTTGCATTAGTTTATTATATTATTTTATTAATAGTTAACTATTTGGAAAGAAGTGATTTTCTTTAAATAATTTTGTCATTTTCTGTATACCAGAGTGTAAAAGTTTTTCGTGTGATTGAATTATGATTTCTTTGAATTCGGAGTATGAACCAACGTTCTTTAATAGGAAAAGACTGCGAATTACTTTTGTGTATGTGGTATTAATAATTTCTATGTGTGTCTCATGTGTTTCTATGTGTCTCAATATAAATGGTAATGTTTCTATGGATAATGTGATCGAGTAAAAATCTTTTTATTTAAAAGATGGTTGCTCTGAATGGCCGCTAAAACTTCCTTTTGGTTGGAGGTCCATTTCCTCAATGGAAATCCGGCGGAATTCAGAGCGTCTCGAAGCTCTTGCACCATGAGATGAGCTTCTTCAGTGGAGTCCGCTCCGGCTGGAACATCATCCACATACATGAAATTTCGAATGACATTGCTAGCTTTTGGATGACTGAGTTCTACGACAGCTGCTAGCTGCTGCAATACTCGGATGGCCAGGAAAGGCGCGCAATTGACTGCAAAGGTTACTGTTCTCAGTTCTAAATCTCTGATTTCCCCTCTATTGTTACGGAAAAGTATTCGCTGAAATGGAGTGTGTCTCGGATCTACCCAGATCTGCCGATACATTTTCTCGATATCGGCGTTGAACACGTATCGGAAATAGCGCCACTTCAGAATTTGAATGGTCAAGTCGGACTGTAAGACAGGGCCAACATGAAGGATATCATTTAAGCTGGTACCATTCGATGAAGGGCTGGAGGCATTGAATACTACTACATGTACTACTCGCACATGGAATCGGATTCTTTTACCAACTTTGTTGGTATATTCTCCACCTCCCAAAATTTTGTGAGTAGTTTGTCCAGTGAATTATCGTACGCGTGGGAGATCTGTGTAGAAAAAGAGGAAATTCTGCTTTGGGTTGAGGCTGACACTGGCCCAGTTAGTACCCAGCCGAAAATGGTCTCTTGCCCCAAGAGAGAGCCACAGATGTTGGTTTTTGCTCCACTCAGAAGCACCGAAGGCAGAATGTCGGTTCCGATAAGGACATCTATTTGTGCGCTCTCATAGAATTTTGGATCCGCCAGTGGAAAATCGGGAAGATCCCGAAAGAAATTTTGCGGAATTGGGTAAGAAGGCAGATTTCCGGCTAGTTGAGGGAGAACATAGGCCGTCGTCTCCAACTGCAACGCGGGCCTAGTCGGAGATCGGATGGTGAAACTGCAGAGCTTCTTGGACTGAGCAGCAACTGTTTCGTTTAAGCCCGAGACTTGGGCTTGAACCACCTGGAATAGCAATCTAATTAGATTGAACAGTCGCTCGATTTTGAATGTCGCCTCTGATCCGGAGTCGATCAGGGCGCGTGCCTTAAAGTTAGTGCCAAGATGGGAAATATTGATTATGGCAGTGCCAAGAAGGATAGCTCTTGAGCCCGTGGCGAAATAATTTTGAACACCGGCTTGTTCATTTGGAACGAAATTGGCCTGATTAGCGGAAATTGGCCTTGCAGGATTTGAAGGGCTTGAATTGCTGGAAAAGAGGTTGTTTCGGTGCAACAACGTGTGATGCCGGCCACGGCAAGAAAAACAATTGTGCGTGCTTTTGCACTCACGAAGCTGATGTCCCTTTGCAAAGCAGTTTAAGCATAACTGCTTCCGTTTAATGTAGGCTCACCGGTCGTCAACCGACATTTGGAGAAAACGCGGACATACACGCACAGGATGGTTTTCCTTGTTGCACAAGACGCAACTTTACGATTTGGAGCCACTTTCGTCTCATAGGAATTTAGTTTTCTAGAGGGCCCACTTGAGTTCATCGCTTTGGAGTGCGACTGACTTGGTGGTACGGACGGTCTCACATCATCGATGGCCTCTAGGGTTCGATGACGTTCTGTGAGGAAGGTGTTCAGCTCTCCCCATGTCGGGATGTCGGCTTTCTTATGTAGCGACTGCTCTCATAAGGAGAGAGTTATCTTCGGGAGCTTGGATGAACACAGATATACCAGCAGGCAGTCCCAGTTCTCAGTGTTGATGCCTGACAGTTCTAAGGCAGTCAAGCAACCTTGAACAGTACTTTGCAGTACCTTCAAGGCCGCCCCAGATTCCTGTGGTATCGACTGCACATTAAACAGTATTTTCAATTGACTGTTTACCAACAATCGTTTATTTTCGAAACGCTCTCTTAGGTTTTCCATGCAGAGCGGAAACCCTCGTTGGTGAGAGGCGAAATCGAAACTATGGCACTATGGTCGCCACTTGTTTTGGCATTTAAATGGAATAACTTTTCAACCGGGGTCAGAAGTGGATTATTGATATAAATGGCTGTGAAAAGATCCCGCAAAGGCGGCCAGCGAAGATAGTCGCCTGCGAAAACTTCTGTATCGCATGGAGGCAACCGACAGCCAGAGAAAATGTAGGCCTGGGGCGCAGCGTTCGCGGCTGGGATGGACTGAGACGTGCCCTGCTCGATTTTATCAACGAGCTGGGCAACACACCTTTCATAGACTGAATAGCAATAACTGTATTTAGCCCTGAGAATAGGCATGTTGCTTGCTGCCGCTTCGCCTGCTGACACAAGGCACTCTGAGCAGAGGTCGAATTCCTTTTCAACCTTGTCCCATAGGGTTCGAACTTGGTCGCGACGGACGCTAAGCATCGTGACGGTTGGAGCTCCGTTTTCCGGAGTGTTGATCTGAGCCTCAAATTCGCTTAAGCGGTCAGAAACCGAAATGAATTTGGCTAGCGCTAGATCGGAAGCAGCAATATTTTTAGCTGTGCGGTGTACTGTGGCTTTGGATGGAGTAGCACAGTCGTCGGAAATCTGCGCAGGCGTTTTCACCGAAATGCTTGGGATTCTTGGACTCTTGGGACCTTGTGGTGAAAAAATAGTCCTAGGTTAGTCAGCGGACAATTTCTTCTTATCGTCCCCGATGGGCATAATCGAAGAAATACGAAATGGAAGGGAAGCGGTTTTGGAGCCCGGTCACACTTTTGAAAAAGTAGACAGATTCCTCAGACTGCACTTAATAAATTTAAGCTTGCCGCCGTGAACGGTATAAAGCAGCGGAAAAAGACCGTATAGGATGTAATGGGTGAGAAAGTGTTGTAAAATTTACGAAGCGGAAACGCCGTAGTTTAGACTAATTGGACAGGTGACTCGGAGTGAACAGCGAATTGTATAAATGACCTGTGATTTATGGTAATTAGGTCCACCTTATTTACGGTTGGAACACTTGGAATGTGGTGTTCTAACACCCAGTTAAAAGATTGGTTTTCAGTTTTGAATTTACTTGTTATTGATTTGTAGGAGCATGGAAGGTCCCGCTCCATTCGAAGTTAATTCGTGAATAATTTGGCGATCTACATACAATGGTTTCTTAGCCTAAGTCGAGGAGCAGCGCTGCCGGCATAGCGATTCCTACATATATATATATATTGTCGCCGAGCGATGGTGCTGGAGGAGGGGTGCTATAGGCACACATATTAGCGGTCAGCGCTTGGCCAGCGTGAGTACTGCTGATCATGCAATTAGGTATGTTGCCCTCGACATACGCTTGGGCTGAACTGTTTATGTACATGTCGGAGCACAATTATTATTCTCCATTTCGCGCAGCGAGTTTCGAACGCACCGAAGTTCTACACACAATTAATTCGTGTCACTCACTTCTTCTCCGTGCTAACCTTCGAACCACACTCGGCGACAGCGACCACACGCTGCCGCCGCGCTGTAACGGGAGATGCCAAAGCTACAAAAATACAGCCGACCAATAGCAACGCAGTATGCAATATTGTAATATGATGAAATACCAATGATTTCCCCGAAATGATGAAATTACTGTACTTCTGGAATATTCTAACACATAATACAATATGCTGACATACCAATGATTTCCCCGAGCTGATGGAATTATTATTCTTATGAAATATTCTAGCACATCCACCAGCTTACAAAAGTATGCGCCGACACGGCCATCCTGACTTTTACACGTCCTCGTGAAATATTACCAAAATGATTCGTTCTCTATAATTTTATTGCAAAACTATTTTTACATCATTTTAAAATAAATATTAGCCAATTGACAAATCAAATATCCAAATTTAAATTTCCGATAAAAATTTCTTTTCTTTAACATAATTCATTTTCTTCTTATTCATATGTAATGCGCAACACGCCATGATCAAGACATTTGCCTTGCACTTGTGCTTACATTATACTTAAAAATTTCATTATTAGCCCTTCAGGCATCCATACTGTCTCTTTCAACAGCTTCAATAATTTCGCTACTGTCTCTTTCAACAGCTTCAACAATTTCGCTACTGTCTCTTTCAACAGCTTCAACAATTTCGCTACTGTCTCTTTCAACAGCTTCAACAATTTCGCTACTGTCTCTTTCAACAGCTTCAACAATTTCGCTACTGTCTCTTTCAACAGCTTCAATCATTTCGCTACTGTCTCTTTCAACAGCTTCAATCATTTCGCTGCTGTCTCTTTCAACAGCTTCAATCATTTCGCTGCTGTCTCTTTCAACAGCTTCAATCATTTCGCTACTGTCTCTTTCAACAGCTTCAATCATTTCGCTGCTGTCTCTTTCAACAGCTTCAATCATTATATCGTATTTAAGGCATTTCTTATAAACTACGTGAAATAACAATTCAAGATTGAATTCAGAAATTTTGTGGACAGAATTTGCAAATTACTCTTGACAACATTGTCGCCTATGCCCCTCAAAACTACAAGGTTATGGCGTCTCTTCTCGCTAATTGTCTCTTTTATTAACGAGCATTCGGGACAAGAATCAAAGAAAAATGGAAACCGCTCACCAAACTATATTGCTGTCCCGTTCTGCTTAATTACCGCACACGTGTCGACTCTCCTCTCTATGGTTATATTCGCTGTTGCTGTTCCTGCACGCCGATGCAATATGTCCAACGTTGCCACATTTGAAACACGTAACTTTAGATCTGCCACTGCTATCGCCTGGTCTCGTCTCGTTTCTCTCGTTCCTTTCTTCTGCTCTTCTCTTTCGGCACTCCATTGCCTTGTGTCCGAGTTTACCACAACTATGGCATCTAATCGGTGTTTGCATTTTGTGCCTCTTCTTTTCGGGACCTTGCTCTATTCCAGCGAATTAGGCATTTCTGACGAACGAGTGGGCTCTGAGTTGTTGTTGTTGTTGTTGAAAATATCTCGCCTTGATGAACCATCTCTCCCTTGGGTTCAACAACCTCGCATAGCTCCAACCTTTTCACCTGATGCGTGCCTTTGTCCTTTTTGGGCTTGCTGCAGTGTGTTGAAATATGACCGCGCTCGCCACAATTAAAACAAGTCACATCCGATTTTTGACGGTGACCAAAAGGGTTCCTGTCGTTGCTGTCCTTGGCATTAGACGAAAATTGCTGCTGCTGTTTAGCTCTACATTCGATCATCTTGTGACCGAGTTTTCCACAGAAATGGCATCTCATTGTTGAAAGTCGCTGGCGCTTTATGTCAGCTGGAGGCATTTCTTCTTGCGGAGTTTTCTTTCGTTTATTAAACGTAAATGCTTTAAGCTCAGTTTGTAATTCACTTCTTGTGCGCACATTTGAAGTAAATGTTAATCGTTGCAGCCTGCTATCTACATGAGCCAACTTAGCAAGCGTCACAGAAACAGCTATTTCCTCCACATCCATCTCACGCCACTTCGTAATAAGCGACGTCATCATGCGACTAGCATAATTGGAGAGACATTCGCCGTCAGTTGGACAACCTGCTAGCATTGCTAAAAACATAGCCGCTGGAGTTTCCACACTAGCAAAACGTTGCACGAAAAGTTCCTTAAACTCGGCCCAAGTTATTTCCGGATAGCATATTTGAGCAAACCACTGCGTCGCGCTTCCTTCCATCGCTGCACTTAAAGCCATAACTAACGCGCTGCCTTTTATAGTTGATTCAGCCAAAATAATATTTGCCGTAGAGCACCACGCCGTTGCGTCTGCGCCATCAAGGTCCGCGTTGAATTTAGGTAACACCACAATATTTTTGTTTGTTGTTTCGGATGCCGTTGTTTGTATTGCTTTAACAAGTTCGATCAAGTTTTTATTTTGTATTTCCATTAAAACGCGCCACGCCCCATCTATAGTGTTAGGCAGCGAGCCAGATCCCACTTCTGATGTCGGAGCACAATTATTATTCTCCATTTCGCGCAGCGAGTTTCGAACGCACCGAAGTTCTACACACAATTAATTCGTGTCACTCACTTCTTCTCCGTGCTAACCTTCGAACCACACTCGGCGACAGCGACCACACGCTGCCGCCGCGCTGTAACGGGAGATGCCAAAGCTACAAAAATACAGCCGACCAATAGCAACGCAGTATGCAATATTGTAATATGATGAAATACCAATGATTTCCCCGAAATGATGAAATTACTGTACTTCTGGAATATTCTAACACATAATACAATATGCTGACATACCAATGATTTCCCCGAGCTGATGGAATTATTATTCTTATGAAATATTCTAGCACATCCACCAGCTTACAAAAGTATGCGCCGACATACACATTGCAACAGAGTGCTACAATGTGATTGTATATTATGAATACAGTGGTTAACCGATATGTGTGCATACTACATCTCCCTCCTTTTGAAAAATAACCTAATATTATGAAGTTATTTTAAAGGTAGTTTATACATTATTAAAAATTGTGTTATGATTGTTTTTAAGTACATTTATGTAGTGAGAATTTTTAAGTAAAACCTCAAAAAGAAAAATATATATATATTTTTTTTTTATTATTATTATTATTTTTATGCCTATGTATGATCATACTATAAATGTTTACGACGTCGCAATTTTTAATCTGTCTTTATGAACAGTTTGCTTTTTATTTTTATTATTAGTTATTATAATGTTATTATTTTTCTTTTTCCGTTACTTTATACGGACCTGTATATTTGGAGTCTAACTTATGACCTGATTCGTTTTTTAATAGAACTTTATCTCCTACTAATATATCTAAGTTCCTCGCTTTCTGATCATAAAGTTTCTTATTTTTCTCTTTATGTTCATCTATCATAATTCTAGCTCTTTTATAAGCTACTTCTAATCTATATTTACTTTCCTTAGCATAATCATCTACATTATATATGGGTTCTATATTAGTTATGCTATTAAATTGATTTGGCAAATTATTTGTTTTACCAAAGACAAGTTCGTATGGACAATAGTTATGTGCTATTGATGGGGTCGTGTTAAAACAGTATACGAAATATTTAAGCCATACGTCCCAATCAGTTTTATCAACCGATATGTATGAACGTATATATTCATTGAAAGTTCGGTGACTTCTTTCGACTGTTCCAACGGTCTGGTGATGGTGTGCAGTTGATGTTATATTTTTTATTTTTAGATATTTGCACAAGTCATTTATAACTGAATTCTTATATTCTGTTCCCATGTCCGTAATGAACGTCTTCATTGGACCGTACTTTAGAATAAAAGATTCATAAATTGCTTTAGCGACAGTATTTGCACTTTTGTTTGCAACTGGTATGGCAACTACCGATAGATATCGGCAAAATTTTGGATAAAACGTCTATAGTAATTGCAAAATGCAATAAATCGTCTAGCACTGTCCGCATCGTGTGGGACTGAATAATTTTTGATGACGTCATACTTTTTGTCATCTGGCAAGATTCCTTTATCTGTGCATTTGTGTCCAAAAATTTGACTTCATGCATGAAAAATGAACATTTTTCTGGATGTAGCTTTAGGTTGTATTTCCTGCATTTCTCAAAAACAGCAGTCAAGTTTTTAACCATATGTTTTTCGGAACAACCAATAACTATTAAATCATCCATATACAGGAATGCTTGAGAAGGTTCAAGTCCAGAGAAAGCTATAGTCATCATTCTCTGAAAAGAATTTGGTGCTATTTTTAGACCGAATGGTAATCGCGTGAAGCGATATGAGCCATTGTTCGTTGAAAAAGACGTTACATCTCTTGAACTTTCTTCGAGTTCAATTTGATGAAAACCTGACATTAAGTCTAAGCATGAAAAATATTTTGCTCTACCTAGTTGATCTAAAATATCATCAATTCTAGGGAGTGGGAATTTATCGGACAACAATTTTTTATTAATTTGACGATAGTCAATTACTAATCGCAATTTTTTCTTGTCAGAACCAGGAAGAGATTTCTTTGGAACTAACAAAAGTGGGCTGTTATATGGGGACACAGACGGTTCGACTATTTTGTTATCAATAAATTTTTCTACCTGTACTTGAATTTCGTCAAGTTGACTATGAGGATTTCTATAATTTTTAATATATACTGGTTCATCATCTGCCAATCTTAGCTTTTGTTTGTAGAAATTATTTGTTGTGATTGATTCGGTTTCAAGTCCGAATACATCGCTATACTTGGTGCATAAATCTGTTAGTGTAGATTTGAATTGTGGTGTGAATTGTTGAAAATTTTGTGTTAATTGAGACATGACAGTTTTTTCTCTTGCTTCTGGATTGGTTTGAACTATGTCATAGTTCGAAAGTGATTCATATTGTAGATCTTTTATATTTACTATTTGATCTTTATTATTTGTATTCAGCAATCGGACAAATGCATTTTTGGTTGTTGCAACTGTGTTTGCAACATAAATGCCTTTTTGAATTTCCTGGTTTTGTATTAAAACACTATCTTCATTTGAGGATAGTTGTATTTTTCGGACAACCTGGGATCTTGCTGGTAGAATTATTGAGTTATTACCAGAGCTGTATGTTATTGGAACGTATATTGGGAAATTCAAATTATTTGGTCTCATCTTGAGCCAATCTTCTGTTTGATTAAAATCTAATTGACAATTGAATTTCTTTATGAAATCAATTCCTAATATTCCATCACATGGGATTAAGAAATGTGAATCTACTATATGAAAATCGTGTGGAATTATGTAATCGCCTGTCTGTATCTCAATTGAAGTTAATCCTTTGGATTGAATTAATTCTTGTCCTATTCCTTGAATATTAATTTTATTGTTGCCTTGGATATCACTAAAGATATCAGAATTTTCTTTTAGAAGAGAAATATCTGCACCTGTGTCTATTAAAAAGACAAGTTTTTTATTTGTTTCTACATTAACAAAATTAACAAATATGTTTTGGCTAAGATTAATTGTGTGAACCTTGTGTCTATTTATTGATGAGCAGCAACAAAATAGTTGAGTCCCCATATACCATAACAGCCCACTTTTGTTATTTCCAAAGAAATCTCTTCCTGGTTCTGACAAGAAAAAATGGCGATTAGTAATTGACTATCGTCAAATTAATAAAAAATTGTTGTCCGATAAATTCCCAATCCCTAGAATTGATGATATTTTAGATCAACTATGTAGAGCAAAATATTTTTCATGCCTAGACTTAATATAAGGTTTATATCAAATTGAACTCGAAGAAAGTTCAAGAGATGTAACGTCTTTTTCAACGAGCAATTGCTCATATCGCTTCACGCGATTACCATTCGGTCTAAAAATAGCACCAAATTCTTTTCAGAGAATGATGACTATAGCTTTCTCTGGACTTGAACCTTCTCAAGCATTCCTGTATATGGATGATTTAATAGTTATTGGTTGTTCCGAAAAACATATGGTTAAAAACTTGACTGCTGTTTTTGAGAAATGCAGGAAATACAACCTAAAGCTACATCCAGAAAAATGTTCATTTTTCATGCATGAAGTCAAATTTTTGGACACAAATGCACAGATAAAGGAATCTTGCCAGATGACAAAAAGTATGACGTCATCAAAAATTATTCAGTCCCACACGATGCGGACAGTGCTAGACGATTTATTGCATTTTGCAATTACTATAGACGTTTTATCCAAAATTTTGCCGAATATTCTCGTCACATAACAAAATTATGTAAAAAAGATGTAAAATTCGAATGGACAGCTTAATGCCAGCATGCCTTCGAACATCTCAAATCGGCACTAGTTAATCCCAGTTTATTACAATACCAAAATTTCAGCAAAGAATTTTTCATAATAACGGATGCAAGTAAGCAAGCTTGATGAGCAGTGTTAACTCAATGCAAAAAAGGTCTACAACTTCCAGTGGCATATGCATCAAGAGCGTTTACAAAGGGTGAAAGTAATAAAAGCACAACAGAACAAGAATTGGCAGCAATTCATTGGGCAATAACTCATTTCAGACCTTATATTTATGGTAGACATTTCACTGTCAAAACAGACCACAGACCACTTACATACCTGTTCTCTATGATAAATCCGAGCTCTAAACTAACTCGTATGAGACTTGAATTAGAGGAGTATAATTTTACAGTTGAGTATCTAAAGGGAAAAGACAACTATGTAGCTGATGCGTTATCAAGAATAACCATCAAAGAACTACAAGAAATGACCAGAAATATAAAGAAAGTCACTACAAGATATCAAAGTAGACAAAAATCCTGCGCAGGAGATAAAGAAATAGAATTGCCTAAGCAATCTATAGAAAAAGCTTCAAAGCCCAATGTATATGAAGTCATCAAAAATGACGAATTACGTAAAGTAGTGACCTTGCATATAAGAAATATGCTATGTTTCTTTAAAAATGGTAAGAAAATTATTGCAAGATATGATGTTAGCGATTTATATACTAATGGAATACTTGATTTAGGTCATTTTTTCCAAAGGCTTGAAATGCAAGCCGGTATAAATAAAATCAGCCAACTCAATGTGGCACCGTGGGAAAATATCTTTGAACATGTTTCAATTGATAATTTCAAAATAATGGGCAATAAAATATTAAATTCATTGAGAGTAGCGCTACTCAACCCGGTGACCCTAATAGAAAATTAAAAGAAAAAGAAGCTATATTGTCTACATTTCATGACGATCCAATACAAGGAGGTCACACAGGCATCACAAAAACCTTGGCCAAGGTCAAAAGATACTATTACTGGAAAGGTATGTCTAAAGATATAACTGAGTACATTAAAAAATGTCAGAAATGCCAAAAATCAAAAGTGACAAGAAATACAATAACTCCTTTAACAATAACAGAGACCCCAATAAAAGCTTTCGACAGGGTGATAGTGGACACTATAGGTCCGCTACCAAAATCAGGAAATGGCAATGAATATGCAATCACACTAATATGTGATTTAACTAAATATCTAGTTGCCATACCAGTTGCAAACAAAAGCGCAAATACTGTCGCTAAAGCAATTTATGAATCTTTTATTCTAAAGTACGGTCCAATGAAGACGTTCATTACGGACATGGGAACAGAATATAAGAATTCAGTTATAAATGACTTGTGCAAATATCTAAAAATAAAAAATATAACATCAACTGCACACCATCACCAGACAGTTGGAACAGTCGAAAGAAGTCACCGAACTTTCAATGAATATATACATTCATACATATCGGTTGATAAAACTGATTGGGACGTATGGCTTAAATATTTCGTATACCTTCTTTGGTAAAACAAATAATTTGCCAAATCAATTTAATAGCATAACTAATATAGAACCCATATATAATGTAGATGATTATGCTAAGGAAAGTAAATATAGATTAGAAGTAGCTTATAAAAGAGCTAGAATTATGATAGATGTACATAAAGAGAAAAATAAGAAACATTATGATCAGAAAGCAAGGAACTTAGATATATTAGTAGGAGATAAAGTTCTATTAAAAAACGAATCAGGTCATAAGTTAGACTCCAAATATACAGGTCCGTATAAAGTAACGGAAATAGGAGAAAATAATAACATTATAATAACTAATAATAAAAATAAAAAGCAAACTGTTCATAAAGACAGATTAAAAATTGCGACGTCGTAAACATTTATAGTATGATCATACATAGGCATAAAAATAATAATAATAATAAAAAAAAATATATATATATTTTTCTTTTTGAGGTTTTACTTAAAAATTCTCACTACATAAATGTACTTAAAAACAATCATCACACAATTTTTAATAATGTATAAACTACCTTTAAAATAACTTCATAATATAACGTTATTTTTCAAAAGGAGGGAGATGTAGTATGCACACATATCGGTTAACCACTGTATTCATAATATACAATCACATTGTAGCACTCTGTTGCAATGTGTACATAAACAGTTCAGCCCAAGCGTATGTCGAGGGCAACATACCTAATTGCATACTCACGCTGGCCAAGCGCTGACCGCTAATATGTGTGCCTATAGCACCCCTCCTCCAGCACCATCGCTCGGCGACAATATATATATATATGTAGGAATCGCTATGCCGGCAGCGCTGCTCCTCGACTTAGGCTAAGAAACCATTGTATGTAGATCGCCAAATTATTCACGAATTAACTTCGAATGGAGCGGGACCTTCCCTGCTCCTACAAATCAATAAAAAGTAAATTCAAAACTGAAAACCAATCTTTCAACTGGGTGTTACAACATGGCGACCGTGCAGTGGAACACAATTAAATAAAAAAATTATTATAACGAAGAAAATTTTATTTTTTTGTTTACAACTGGAAACGGAGAAAATGGAATGGTGGAATTGGAGTCTTTTCTCCGCGTTGTAAGTACTTCTAAAACAAACACAAATTAATATCCAAGCAATACAGGAAAAAATATTTGTCGGGTGAACGACTTGTATTTGGCGGTCGTATTATTTATTTATGGATGATTTTTTGAAAATTTTCAAAAAAAAAATTTTAAAAATAATTTAATAAATATTGAAAAAGTTATTTGTTAAAAAAAAAGAAAAAGAAAAAAACGCTTTTAATTTATTGCTCGGAAATTAATTTGGAAATTTACGGAAAAAATTGATGGAAAACAAAACGCCTTTTCCGCGTCGGCACTTGGAATAAATTTTATTTGTGGTTTGGATTTGCCGACGGGAAACAATTTAAACTTTGGTATATGTTTAAAAGGAATGCAGATAATATGGGCAATGTATGTCGGTAATATATGTGGATATAATATATGTAATATATATGGATGTAGTATATGTAGATGTAATATATGCAATGTATATGGATGTAGTATATGTAGATGTAATATATGCAATGTATATGGATGTAGTATATGTTGATTTAATATATGGAACTGGCGGGTAAATGTTTAATTAATATTTTACTTGGAATGGCCAGAGGGTATGTGTTGTTTGTTTCGTTGTTGTATTCTTCGATAGCAAAGCAAATTGTATTAAGTGGACTGCGGAGTTAAAGCAAAAAATGTGTTGCGAAAAGAATTTGGCTTGCGTTGGACACAGTGAAACGAGAACAGAATTTTTGCCACTTTTGGCAGAGCTTTGGACTTAGAAATTTTCGCTGAACTTGGCACAAATTATTTTCACTTTTTCACATTTGGAATTTTGCACTTTTCGAACTGGATGAATATTTAAATATATTCGGAAATTTGGACTTAGAAATTTTCACGAATGAGGGTGAAAGGAGAACGGTGGGTAATATGGCGGCGCCCGGGAGAATGGATAAGTACTTTTCTTTAATTGCCTTTTGTCGGAGAAATCCGTTAGATTTGACAATAAATCTTACAGCAAATTGAACGAAATTGGATTTTCGAAACTTTTGCTGCAGACCGGCAATTAAAAGGAATGGAAATTTCGTACTTATCTTATAATTTTGTCGCTGGTGGACAAACTTGAAAATACAGGATATCCGGCTCGAAGGACCAAAAATGATGGGTTGTTGGGGGTTGCTGGCCTGGAATTTTGAAAATTTGCTGAAAAGAAAACACTCGAAGAAAAGCGAACACTAGACTTTTTGTAATTGCGCGGGCGCGACCGGGCGTATGTTTATTCAGCGTGGTTAGTTTTGACACTGCTGCTTATTCTAATTAGCTAGGCTCTCCCAAGCGCAGCGGAAACTCCTTGGAGACTCTGTGGTGAAGAGCGGGAGAGCGTAAGAGGGAGCGGAGAGCGGGTGACAGTCCAAACCCCGGAACTTGAACAGTGTTTATTAGTGAAAAGTAAATGGTTATGTAGGATATGAACAAATGACTTTTAATGATGGTGTGGTTATTTTCATAGTTCTGTATCTTTTGCATTACGTCATTTATCAAGCGTATAGCGTCATGGAGTTCATGTAATTTTACTGAGTTACGGGCGTTGATTTCAAGATTTTTCTGTATTTCGACTCAATCATTTTCATCTAGTGTTCCAAATAGGTATTTCAAAACTGAGCCCACAATGTTAATATGTTAATGTTTCATTTTATTGTATAAACATTTGATCTGGGGTGCATGGTAATCGGTTCGTAGTCTTTGCACAAGTATGGTAATTTTTAAGCAATGATGTTCAAAGGAGGTTGGTATCTAGACTGGCTTATCAAAAAAAAGGAGATATCCGTGGTTGCTGTCAATATTATTAATTTGAATTTTCAGTTCATGAACCGCTGTGATCAGTATAAGCAATAGTGTTATCAGGTTCCAGATGCCTCTAAAATTGAGAGTTAATTATTTTTCTTTTGTTTTTTGAATTGTGTTTTGATCTACATTTTCTGTTGGCTTAAAAAGATTTTCGAATTTGCCTTTCCGTAGAGGACCTTGTCTGTAATTATTGTCAATATTAAATTCCTGTCAATATTCACTTATTTTATCTATTTTCTTCTCTTTAATTTTTTGAGTAAGACACTCATTAGACACATATTAGATGCCCAGCGTATACGAAAATTTGAGCTGGTGTCTGTCCAGTAGTGTCATGTTTTATTTTATGGTTGTATGTGTAAACGATTCTTTTTATATTTATCATCAGATGAATTGATTATTCGAATTTTTTCATTTATTGTTTTGTGTAATCGAAAGTCGAAAGAAGTCACCGAACTTTCAATGAATATATACATTCATACATATCGGTTGATAAAACTGATTGGGACGTATGGCTTAAATATTTCGTATACTGTCTTTGGTAAAACAAATAATTTGCCAAATCAATTTAATAGCATAACTAATATAGAACCCATATATAATGTAGATGATTATGCTAAGGAAAGTAAATATAGATTAGAAGTAGCTTATAAAAGAGCTAGAATTATGATAGATGTACATAAAGAGAAAAATAAGAAACATTATGATCAGAAAGCAAGGAACTTAGATATATTAGTAGGAGATAAAGTTCTATTAAAAAACGAATCAGGTCATAAGTTAGACTCCAAATATACAGGTCCGTATAAAGTAACGGAAATAGGAGAAAATAATAACATTATAATAACTAATAATAAAAATAAAAAGCAAACTGTTCATAAAGACAGATTAAAAATTGCGACGTCGTAAACATTTATAGTATGATCATACATAGGCATAAAAATAATAATAATAATAAAAAAAAATATATATATATTTTTCTTTTTGAGGTTTTACTTAAAAATTCTCACTACATAAATGTACTTAAAAACAATCATCACACAATTTTTAATAATGTATAAACTACCTTTAAAATAACTTCATAATATAACGTTATTTTTCAAAAGGAGGGAGATGTAGTATGCACACATATCGGTTAACCACTGTATTCATAATATACAATCACATTGTAGCACTCTGTTGCAATGTGTACATAAACAGTTCAGCCCAAGCGTATGTCGAGGGCAACATACCTAATTGCATACTCACGCTGGCCAAGCGCTGACCGCTAATATGTGTGCCTATAGCACCCCTCCTCCAGCACCATCGCTCGGCGACAATATATATATATATGTAGGAATCGCTATGCCGGCAGCGCTGCTCCTCGACTTAGGCTAAGAAACCATTGTATGTAGATCGCCAAATTATTCACGAATTAACTTCGAATGGAGCGGGACCTTCCCTGCTCCTACAAATCAATAAAAAGTAAATTCAAAACTGAAAACCAATCTTTCAACTGGGTGTTACAACATGGCGACCGTGCAGTGGAACACAATTAAATAAAAAAATTATTATAACGAAGAAAATTTTATTTTTTTGTTTACAACTGGAAACGGAGAAAATGGAATGGTGGAATTGGAGTCTTTTCTCCGCGTTGTAAGTACTTCTAAAACAAACACAAATTAATATCCAAGCAATACAGGAAAAAATATTTGTCGGGTGAACGACTTGTATTTGGCGGTCGTATTATTTATTTATGGATGATTTTTTGAAAATTTTCAAAAAAAAAATTTTAAAAATAATTTAATAAATATTGAAAAAGTTATTTGTTAAAAAAAAAGAAAAAGAAAAAAACGCTTTTAATTTATTGCTCGGAAATTAATTTGGAAATTTACGGAAAAAATTGATGGAAAACAAAACGCCTTTTCCGCGTCGGCACTTGGAATAAATTTTATTTGTGGTTTGGATTTGCCGACGGGAAACAATTTAAACTTTGGTATATGTTTAAAAGGAATGCAGATAATATGGGCAATGTATGTCGGTAATATATGTGGATATAATATATGTAATATATATGGATGTAGTATATGTAGATGTAATATATGCAATGTATATGGATGTAGTATATGTAGATGTAATATATGCAATGTATATGGATGTAGTATATGTTGATGTAATATATGTTGATTTAATATATGGAACTGGCGGGTAAATGTTTAATTAATATTTTACTTGGAATGGCCAGAGGGTATGTGTTGTTTGTTTCGTTGTTGTATTCTTCGATAGCAAAGCAAATTGTATTAAGTGGACTGCGGAGTTAAAGCAAAAAATGTGTTGCGAAAAGAATTTGGCTTGCGTTGGACACAGTGAAACGAGAACAGAATTTTTGCCACTTTTGGCAGAGCTTTGGACTTAGAAATTTTCGCTGAACTTGGCACAAATTATTTTCACTTTTTCACATTTGGAATTTTGCACTTTTCGAACTGGATGAATATTTAAATATATTCGGAAATTTGGACTTAGAAATTTTCACCAATGAGGGTGAAAGGAGAACGGTGGGTAATATGGCGGCGCCCGGGAGAATGGATAAGTACTTTTCTTTAATTGCCTTTTGTCGGAGAAATCCGTTAGATTTGACAATAAATCTTACAGCAAATTGAACGAAATTGGATTTTCGAAACTTTTGCTGCAGACCGGCAATTAAAAGGAATGGAAATTTCGTACTTATCTTATAATTTTGTCGCTGGTGGACAAACTTGAAAATACAGGATATCCGGCTCGAAGGACCAAAAATGATGGGTTGTTGGGGGTTGCTGGCCTGGAATTTTGAAAATTTGCTGAAAAGAAAACACTCGAAGAAAAGCGAACACTAGACTTTTTGTAATTGCGCGGGCGCGACCGGGCGTATGTTTATTCAGCGTGGTTAGTTTTGACACTGCTGCTTATTCTAATTAGCTAGGCTCTCCCAAGCGCAGCGGAAACTCCTTGGAGACTCTGTGGTGAAGAGCGGGAGAGCGTAAGAGGGAGCGGAGAGCGGGTGACAGTCCAAACCCCGGAACTTGAACAGTGTTTATTAGTGAAAAGTAAATGGTTATGTGGGATATGAACAAATGACTTTTAATGATGGTGTGGTTATTTTCATAGTTCTGTATCTTTTGCATTACGTCATTTATCAAGCGTATAGCGTCATGGAGTTCATGTAATTTTACTGAGTTACGGGCGTTGATTTCAAGATTTTTCTGTATTTCGACTCAATCATTTTCATCTAGTGTTCCAAATAGGTATTTCAAAACTGAGCCCACAATGTTAATATGTTAATGTTTCATTTTATTGTATAAACATTTGATCTGGGGTGCATGGTAATCGGTTCGTAGTCTTTGCACAAGTAATTTTTAAACAATGATGTTCAAAGGAGGTTGGTATCTAGACTGGCTTATCAAAAAAAAGGAGATATCCGTGGTTGCTGTCAATATTATTAATTTGAATTTTCAGTTCATGAACCGCTGTGATCAGTATAAGCAATAGTGTTATCAGGTTCCAGATGCCTCTAAAATTGAGAGTTAATTATTTTTCTTTTGTTTTTTGAATTGTGTTTTGATCTACATTTTCTGTTGGCTTAAATAGATTTTCGAATTTGCCTTTCCGTAGAGGACCTTGTCTGTAATTATTGTCAATATTAAATTCCTGTCAATATTCACTTATTTTATCTATTTTCTTCTCTTTAATTTTTTGAGTAAGACACTCATTAGACACATATTAGATGCCCAGCGTATACGAAAATTTGAGCTGGTGTCTGTCCAGTAGTGTCATGTTTTATTTTATGGTTGTATGTGTAAACGATTCTTTTTATATTTATCATCAGATGAATTGATTATTCGAATTTTTTCATTTATTGTTTTGTGTAATCTTTCGACGTCTGCTACCCCGTTTTTGCTGAATTGAGCTGTAATTCGATTTATTCTTCTTCAAGCCATCGCTTCAACGCTAAAGTGGAGAAAGCTCCGTCTGTCTGCCTTTTGTAATTAATGCGTTTCTGCATTCTATCCAATCGTTAGATTTAATTTGGTCAAGTGTAGCGATTTTAGAATAAATATCAGCGCAACTGATGTAATGTTTTCCCTCAGATGTATAACTTTTCTCGGCAATGTTCAGGTTTAGGTGTGATTTTTAAAGGCATTTTGGTTTCTTAGTTCTGTTTTGCCCAAATTGCATATGTTGTATTAGTTTATTATATTATTTTATTAATAGTTAACTAATTGGAAAGAAGTGATTTTCTTTAAATAATTTTGTAATTTTCTGTATACCAGGGTGTAAAAGTTTTTCGTGTGATTGAAGTATGATTTCTTTGAATTCGGAGTTTGAGCCAACGTTCTTTAATAGGAAAAGACTGCGAATTACTTTTGTGTATGTGGTATTAATAATTTCTATGTGTGTCTCATGTGTTTCTATGTGTCTCAATATAAATGGTAATGTTTCTATGGATAAAGTGATCGAGTAAAAATCTTTTTATTTAAAAGATGGTTGCTCTGAATGGCCGCTAAAACTTCCTTTTGGTTGGAGATCCATTTCCTTAATGGAAATCCGGCGGAATTCAGAGCGTCTCGGAGCTCTTGCACCATGAGCTGAGCTTCTTCCGTGGAGTCCGCTCCGGCTAGAACATCATCCACATACATGAAATTTCGAATGACATTGCTAGCTTTTGGATGGCTTAGTTCTACGTCAGCTGCTAGCTGCTGCAATACTCGGATGGCCAGGAAAAGCGCGCAATTGACTCCAAAGGTTACTGTTCTCAGTTCGAAATCTCTGATTTCCCCTCTATTGTTACGGAAAAGTATTCGCTGGAATGGAGTGTGTCTCGGATCTACCCAGATCTGCCGATACATTTTCTCGATATCGGCGTTGAACACTTATCGGAAATAGCGCCACTTCAGAATTTGAATGGTCAAGTCGGACTGTAAGACAGGGCCAGCATGAAGGATATCATTTAAGCTGGTACCATTCGATGAAGGGCTGGAGGCATTGAATACTACACGGAGTTTAGTAGTTACGCTCTCCGGTTTTAAGACGGCGTGATGTGGCATATAATAGGCGTTGCAATCATGCGTAGGAAGAACTTGTCGCATGTGCTTTAAGTCGAGATATTCCTGGATCACCGAATCGTATCTCGCTTTCAAGGCCTCATCTCTTTTTATACGCTGGTCATTTCTTAAGAACTGAGCCAAAGCGAAAGACCTAGAATGCCCTAGCCCGGAACCGATATGTTCTGTGTCGTGAAAAGGCAGAGTAACGACATATTTGCCGCACTCGTTTCTCGTGGTCGTTTGAAGGAAATTCTTCTCGCACATGGAATCGGATTCTTTTACCAACTTTGTTGGTATATCCTCCACCTCCCAAAATTTTGTGAGGAGTTTGTCCAGTGAATTATCGTACGCGTGGGAGATCTGTGTCGAAAAAGAGGAAATTCTGCTTTGGGCTGAGGCTGACACTGGCCCAGTTAGTACCCAGCCGAAAATGGTCTGTTGCCCCAAGAGAGAGCCACAGATGTTGGTTTTTGCTCCACTCAGAAGTACATCTATTTGTGCGCTCTCATAGAATTTTGGATCCGCCAGTGGAAAATCGGGAAGATCCCGAAGGAAATTTTACGGAATTGGGTAAGAAGGCAGATTTCCGGCTAGTTGAGGGAGAACATAGTCCGTCGTCTCCAACTGCAACGCGGGCCTAGTCGGAGATCGGATGGTGAAACTGCAGAGCTTCTTGGACTGAGCAGCTACTGTTTGGTTTAAGCCCGAGACTTGGGTTTGAACCACCTGGAATAGCAATCTAATTAGATTGAACAGTCGCTCGATTATGAATGTCGCCTCTGATCCGGAGTCGATCAGGGCGCGTGCCTTAAAGTTAGTGCCAAGATGGGAAATATTGATTATGGCAGTGCCAAGAAGGATAGCTCTTGAGCCCGTGGCGAAATAATTTTGAACACCGGCTTGTTCATTTGGAACGAAATTGGCCTGATTAGCGGAAATTGGCCTTGCAGGATTTGAAGGGCTTGAATTGCTGGAAAAGAGGTTGTTTTGGTGCAAGAACGTGTGATGCCGGCCACGGCAAGTAAAACAATTGTGCGTGCTTTTGCACTCACGAAGCTGATGTCCCTTTGCAAAGCAGTTTAAGCATAACTGCTTCCGTTTAATGTAGGCTGACCGGTCGTCAACCGACATTTGGAGAAAACGCGGACATACACGCACAGGATGGTTTTCCTTGTTGCACAAGACGCAACTTTACGATTTGGAGCCACTTTTGTCTCATAGGAATTTAGTTTTCTAGAGGGCCCACTTGAGTTCATCGCTTTGGAGTGCGACTGACTTGGTGGTACGGACGGACTCACATCATCGATGGCCTCTAGGGTTCGATGACGTTCTGTGAGGAAGGTGTTCAGCTCTCCCCATGTCGGGATGTCGGCTTTCTTATGTAGCGACTGCTCTCATAAGGAGAGAGTTATCTTCGGGAGCTTGGATGAACACAGATATACCAGCAGGCAGTCCCAGTTCTCAGTGTTGATGCCTGACAGTTCTAAGGCAGTCAAGCAACCTTGAACAGTACTTTGCAGTACCTTCAAGGCCGCCCCAGATTCCTGTGGTATCGACTGCACATTAAACAGTATTTTCAATTGACTGTTTACCAACAATCGTTTATTTTCGAAACGCTCTCTTAGGTTTTCCCATGCAGAGCGGAAACCCTCGTTGGTGAGAGGCGAAATCGAAACTATGGCATGCCCGTCGCCACTTGTTTTGGCATTTAAATGGAATAACTTTTCAACCGGGGTCAGAAGTGGATTATTGATATAAATGGCTGTGAAAAGATCCCGCAAAGTCGGCCAGCGAAGATAGTCGCCTGCGAAAACTTCTGTATCGCATGGAGGCAACCGACAGCCAGAGAAAATGTAGGCCTGGGGCGCAGCGTTCGCGGCTGGGATGGACTGAGACGTGCCCTGCTCGATTTTATCAACGAGCTGGGCAACACACCTTTCATAGACTGAATAGCAATAACTGTATTTAGCCCTGAGAATAGGCATGTTGCTTGCTGCCGCTTCGCCTGCTGACACAAGGCACTCTGAGCAGAGGTCGAATTCCTTTTCAACCTTGTCCCATAGGGTTCGAGCTTGGTCGCGACGGACGCTAAGCATCGTGACGGTTGGAGCTCCGGATTCCGGAGGGTTGATCTGAGCCTCAAATTCGCTTAAGCGTTCGGAAACCGAAATGAATTTGGCTAGCGCTAGATCGGAAGCAGCCATATTTTAAGCTGTGCGCTGTACTGTGGCTTTGGATGGAGTAGCACAGTCGTCGGAAATCTGCGCAGGCGTTCTCACCGAAATGCTTGGAATTCTTGGACTCTTGGGCCCTTGTGGTGAAAAAATAGACCTGGGTTTGTCAGCGGACAATTTCTTCTTATCGTCCCCGATGGGCATAATCGAAGAAATACGAAATGGAAGGGAAACGGTTTTGGAGCCCGGTCACACTTTTGAAAAAGTAGACAGATTCCTCAGACTGCACTTAATAATTTAAGTGGTGTAAAATTTACGAAGTGGAAACGCCGTAGTTTAGACTAATCGGACAGGTGAATCGGAGTGAACAGCGAATTGTATAAATGACCTGTGATTTATGGTAATTGGGTCCACTTTATTTACGGTTGGAACCCTTGGAATGTGGAACACGGTGATATAAAATGTTTTTTAGAACGAAGAAAATTTTATTCTTTTGTTTACAACTAGAAAACGGAGAAAATGGAATGTTGGAATTGGAGTCTTTTCTCCGCGTTGTAAATACTTCTAAAACACCCACAAACTAATATCCAAGCAATACGAAAAAAAAATATTTGTCGGGTGAACGACCTATATTTGGCGGTCGTATTATTTATTTATGAATGATTATTTTTTTTTTGAAAGTTTTCAAAAAAAAATTTTAAAAATAATTTAATAAATATTGAAAATGTTTAATTTAATTTAAAAGTTTTAATTTATTGCTCGGAAATTAATTTGAAAATTTATGGAATAAATTGATCGATTGATCGAAATTGTCCAGGGTAGTACCTCTTACTCAACCTGAAGATCAATATCATCCTACTTTCGAGGTGGAAATCGACTTAGGTACGATATTAAAAGTAAATTCAGAGAAATCAACAAAGCGAATTCCCTTTGGTTATACGCCTTTTCCGCGTCGGCACTTGGAATCAATTTTATTTGTGGGTTGGATTTGCCGACGGGAAACTTTGGTAAACTTTGGTTACAAGGAATGAAGATAATATGCGCAATGTATGTTGGTAATATATGTGGATGTAATATATGCAATGTATTTGGAGATGTATATGTATATGTATGTATATGGAGATGTATATGTAGATGTAATGCATGCAATGTATATGAAACTGGCGGGTAAAATATTTAATCAATATTTTATTTGGAATGGCCAGAGGGTATGTGTTGTTTGTTTCGTTGTTGTATTTGTATGTATAGCAAAGCAAATTGTATTAAGCGGACTGCGGAGTTAAAGCAAAAAAAATGTGTTGCGAAAAGAATTTGGCTTGCGTTGGACACAGTGAAACGAGAACTGAATTTTTGCCACTTTTGGCAGAGTCTTGGACTTTAGAAATTTTCACTGAACTTGGCACAAATTAATTTCACTTTTTTCACATTTGGAATTTTGCACTTTTCGGACTGGATGAATATTTAAATATATTCGGAAAATGGGACTTAGAAATTTAGAACGGTGGGTAATATGGCGGATTTGACAATAAATCTTACAGCAAATTGAACGAATTTGGATTTTCGAACCTTTTGCTGCAGACCGGCAATTAAAAAGAATGGAAATTTCGTACTTATCTTATAATTTTGTCTCTGGTTGACAAACTTGAAAAATCCAGGATATCCGGCTCGAAGGACCAAAATGTTGGGATGCTCGGGGTTGCTGGTCCTGGAAAATTCCTAGTTTGCTGAAAATAGAACACTCGGAGAAAAGCGAACACTTGACTTTTGTAAATGCGCGGGCGCGACCGGGCGTATCTTTATTGTTCGTGGTTAGTTTTTACACTAAAGCTTATTCTAATGAGTTGGGTTCTCCCAAGCGCAGCGGGGACTCCTCGGAGACTCTGTGGTGAAGAGCGGGAGAGCGTAAGAGGGAGTGGAGAGCGTAAGAGGGAGCGGAGAGCGGGTGACAGTCCAAACCCCGTAACTTGAACATTCCGCCCCCCTTGCAATCACTGGGGTTGCAACATAGCCATCCTACGGCAGGCTGCAGGCACCGGACACGATCCACCCAAACACGGTCTTTTGAGCGACCGGCATTCCATCGTCGAAAGTCAGGAATCCGGATTGGATAACCTTAGGATAAATATCTGCTCCTAAGACCATGGAGACGGTAGCAGGCCGATGGAACTGGTCATCAGCCAGCATGATGTCCCGGTACTTGGACACTACGGTGTCGCTCAATGCCCGGACAGGTGTGCGGATCCGCACCCTGGGCTCGATCTTGAGCACGACCTCCAGCTTAGTGTTCGCGTCGATCCTGGAGCGAATCGTCGTCGTGCAGACCTTCTCGTCGCCAACATTGGTCATCGGAAGCCTAAAGGCTGACGCCAACGAAGCGTCGATGCAGCTCATGGGGCTGCACGGATCGATAAGTGCTGCGGTCTCGAAGGTCTTCGTCCCGGTCTCCAACTTGACCAGCGCTGTGGGAAGGATGTTCACGCTGTGGCGTTGCATCAGCGACGAGAGCGATGGGCCTGGCGTTGAGTTGGCGCTGAGTTGGCGGATTGTGCCGGCGGGAACGTTGGGACGAGGCCGAAGCTGCTTGCCGGGTTGGCACCGGTTGGAGACGCGAGCGGGCTCGCGTCCGCGACAACGAGCTAACCTGCTCGTGCATGTGGAGCAGCGTGTGGTGGGATCGGTCGCACTTCTTGCAACGATCACCGCTTCGGCAGTCTCCCGTGGAATGCTCGTGAGCGAGGCAATTGGCGCAGTATTTGTTAATGAGGACTGCTCGCAAACGCTTTTCAGCGCTGAGCTTTAGGAACCTCGCGCACTTCCGAAGAGGATGGATACCGCGGCAGACTCGGCATCGGTAGGATTGAATACCTCGGGTACGTCTGCTCTCCACGGCACGAGCACTGCGTGCGTTTTGTTGACGAGGGGCCATGCTGCGCGTAGTCGAATGTCGAAAGGAGATCGAAAACGAAATGAAAAATAATGGATGATTAGTGCTAGTGAACTACAACTAAGGACGAGAGGAGCGCCTATTATTGTGGACATTCGGAAGACTCCGTCGGCAAAAGCACCACTTTTGCCACTGCAGTACGGATAGTTACTACACGGACGTTGCCGTCGGCTCCTGGGAAAACAGACTCAATTCTGCCGAGCCGCCACTCATTAGAGGGTAAGTTGTAGTCCTTGATGACGACCATGTCATCGATGCGGAAATTTTTGGACGGGGCTTGCCATTTAGAGCGCTAGTGGAGTTCTTTGAGGTACTCTTCTTTACATCGCACACGGAACTGCTGATTGAGAGCTTTCAAATGCTGCCACCGATTAAGAATGGATTTCGTTTCCCCCTTTACTTCGGGTTCCACCGTGGACATAAGGGGTCCCCCGACAAGGAAATGCCCTGGCGTCAGAGCCAGCAAATCTGTCGGATCCTCAGACATAGGAGAGAGCGGCCAGAAGTTAAGGCACGCTTCTATTTTGGCCAAGAGAGTGGAGAGCTCTTCGAACGTGTATTTTCGTGTGGCAGTGCATTTGTAAAATAGCGTCTTAAAACTTTTTACGCCTGCTTCCCAAAGGCCTCCCATATGGGGTGCCCCGGGAGAAATAAATTGCCATTGCATCTCTTGATGAATATAGGCATTCGTCACCGACTCTTTTACGGCTTGAAGGAAATCGCGGGAAAGCAGGGTGGCAGCGCAAACAAAGGTTTTGCCATTGTCTAACTGGACTTGACGGGGACACCCTCTTCTGGATACAAAACGAGAGAAAGCGGCAAGAAACTTTTCGGTCGTTAAGTCAGATATAGGCTCTAAGTGGATGGCCTTGGTGGAGAAACAAACAAAAACTAACACATACCCCTTTGTAATAAGACATGCTCTTCCCGTATAGTTCTTTATATCGAACGGACCGGCGTAATCCATGCCAGTATACGTGAATGGTCGGGAGAACGATGCTCTTTCTTTGGGCAGGACACCCATTAGTTGGCTTTGCAACCGCTTTTTGTGGATCACACATAATTTGCACGAATTTACTACTGCTTTCATCAGGTTCTGTATTCTCGGAATCCAGTATTTCGACCTGATGAGGCGCACCATTAACTGGTTACCACCATGGAGAGTTATGTGATGAGTGAAATTCGCAAGGGGGCGAGAAAGCAGGCAGTTATACGGAAGAATCACTGGATGCCGTTCATTGTATTGAAGGCTTTCGGAAGCCGCCACACGGCCGCATGCCCTGGTCAGTCCTTGCGGATCAAGAAACGGGTTCATGCTTAGGATGGCACTTGAACTTGGCACTGGACGCTTTTCACTTAGGCAGTGATATTCCACAGGAAATTCTCTGCGCTGAGTGTTCGAGATTAGGAACCGCTCGGCGGCGGCGATTTCAGTGGCCAGCAAATGCGCATCAGATCGAGATGTCTGCTTCCTGCACCGCTGAATGAAGCGTTGAACGTAAGCAAGGACTCGTAGAGCTTTCTCTAGCTTGGAGAAACGTGCCAACAACTCTTCAGAAGGAGCTTTTGCGAGATGGACTTTTAGAGCACGCTTCTCCAGGTCGGTCACCGGAGCGTTGTCGACCTGAGTTGGCCATTGCTGGCGTGGATTTTGCAACCAAGTCGGTCCGTGCCACCATAACTGGCTATCGGCTAGATCTTGGAGGGAAACTCCTCTACTTGCCAGGTCTGCTGGATTATGCTCAGATTGAACATGAGACCAAATCTCTGTTTCTGTGGCCTGGGCGATCTTCCTCACCCTATTGGCTACAAATGTGGTCCACTGGCACGCTGGCTTGCTTAACCATGCAAGCACTAGCGTGGAGTCCGTCCAACAGTAAAGTTCGGAGTTAATCGTAGGCATCTGCGGAATGAAGGCTGCAGCCATTACGGAAAGCAATAACGCTCCGCACAGCTCCAGTCTTGGGAGCGAAACCGTTTTGACTGGTGCTACCCGGGTTTTCGCGGTTAGGAGTTGCACCATAATGGTGCTGCCCACTTCTACGCGGACATATATTGCCGCCCCATAAGCCTTTTGCGATGCATCGCAAAAGCCATGATGCTCGACCTTGAAATCTGGAAGAAACGATAGCCAGCGTGGAATGCGTATCTGCTCTAAAACCGAATAACTTTGGAGAAAATTAAGACATCATTGAAAAAGCTCATTTGGAATGTTTTCGTCCCACCCAAGCTCCTGCAGCCAAATCTCCTGCGTGAAAATTTTAGCTCGAACGATAAACGGCGCTAACCAGCCTGCAGGGTCGAACAATTTGGTAATTTGGGACAGGACTTGGCGTTTTGTAAAGGACGTTTCGATAGCCAACTCTGGCGGGACGAAGAAGAATTCGTCGGAGGTTGCCTTCCAGCGAATACCGAGGGTTTTGGCAGTACTTTCTGCATCGATCTCGAGAAAATCAGTATTTAAAAGATGGTTGCTCTGAATGGCCGCTAAAACTTCCTTTTGGTTGGAGGTCCATTTCCTCAATGCAAATCCGGCGGAATTCGGAGCGTCTCGGAGCTCTTGCACCATGAGCTGAGATTCTTCCGTGGAGTCCGCTCCGGCTAGAACATCATCCACATACATGAAATTTCGAATGACATTGCTAGCTTTTGGATGGCTGAGTTCTACGTCAGCTGCTAGCTGCTGCAGTACTCGGATGGCCAGGAAAGGCGCGCAATTGACTCCAAAGGTTACTGTTTTCAATTCGAAATCTCTGATTTCCTCGCTGGAATGGAGTGTGTTTCGGATCTACCCAGATCTGCCGATACATTTTTTCGATATCGGCGCTGAACACGTATCGGAAATAGCGCCACTTCAGAATTTGAATGGTTAAGTCGGACTGTAAGACAGGGCCAGCATGAAGGATATCATTTAAACTGGTACCATTCGATGAAGGGCTGGAGGCATTGAATACTACACGGAGTTTAGTAGTTACGCTTTCCGGTTTTAAGACGGCGTGATGTGGCATATAATAGGCGTTGCAATCATGGGTAGGAAGAACTTGTCGCATGTGCTTTAAGCCGAGATATTCCTGGATCACCGAATCGTATCTCGCTTTCAAGGCCTCATCTCTTTTTAGACGCTGCTCATTTCTTAAGAACTGAGCCAACGCGAAAGACCTAGAATGCCCTAGCCCGGAACCAATATGTTCTGGGTCGTGAAAAGGCAGAGTAACGACATATTTGCCGCACTCGTTTCTCGTGGTCGTTTGAAGGAAATTCTTCTCGCACATGGAATCGGATTCTTTTACCAACTTTGTTGGTATATCCTCCACCTCCCAAAATTTTGTGAGGAGTTTGTCCAGTGAATTATCGTACGCGTGGGAGATCTGTGTCGAAAAAGAGGAAATTCTGCTTTGGGCTGAGGCTGACACTGGCCCAGTTAGTACCCAGCCGAATATGGTCTCTTGCCCCAAGAGAGAGCCACAGATGTTGGTTTTTGCTCCACTCAGAAGCACCGAAGGCAGGATGTCGGCTCCGATAAGTACATCTATTTGTGCGCTCTCATAGAATTTTGGATCCGCCAGTGGAAAATCGGGAAGATCCCGAAGGAAATTTTGTGGAATTGGGTAGGAAGGCAGATTTCCGGCTAGTTGAGGGAGGACATAGGCCGTCGTCTCCAAGTGCAACGCGGGCCTAGTCGGAGATCGGATGGTGAAACTGCAGAGCTTCTTGGACTGAGCAGCTACTGTTTGGTTTAAGCCCGAGACTTGGGTTTGAACCACCTGGAATGGCAATCTAATTAGATTGAACAGTCGCTCGGTTATGAATGTCGCTTCTGATCCGGAGTCGATCAGGGCGCGTGCCTTAAAGTTAGTGCCAAGATGGGAGATATTGATTATGGCAGTGCCAAGAAGGATAGCTCTTGAGCCCGTGGCGAAATAATTTTGAACACCGGCTTGCTCATTTGGAACGAAATTGGCCTGATTAGCGGAAATGGGCCTTGCAGGATTTGAAGGGCTTGAATTGCTGGAACAGAGGTTGTTTCGGTGCAACAACGTGTGATGCCGGCCACGGCAAGTAAAACAATTGTGCGTGCTTTTGCACTCACGAAGCTGATGTCCCTTTGCAAAGCAGTTTAAGCATAACTGCTTCCGTTTAATGTAGGCTGACCGGTCGTCAACCGACATTTGGAGAAAACGCGGACATACACGGACAGGATGGTTCTCCTTGTTGCACAAGTCGCAACTTTTCAATTTTGGAGCCACTTTCGTCTCATAGGAATTTAGTTTTCTAGAGGGCCCACTTGAGTTCATCGCTTTGGAGTGCGACTGACTTGGTGGTACGGACGGTCTCACATCATCGATGGCCTCTAGGGTTCGATGACGTTCTGTGAGGAAGGTGTTCAGCTCTCCCCATGTCGGGATGTCGGCTTTCTTATGTAGCGACTGCTCCCATAAGGAGAGAGTTATCTTCGGGAGCTTGGATGAGCACAGATATACCAGCAGGCAATCCCAGTTCTCAGTGTTGATGCCTGACAGTTCTAAGGCAGTCAAGCAACCTTGAACAGTACTTTGCAGTACCTTCCAGGCCGCCCCAGATTCTTGGGGTATCGACTGCACATTAAACAGTATTTTCAATTGACTGTTTACCAACAATCGTTTATTTTCGAAACGCTCTATCAGGTTTTCCCACGCAGAGCAGAAACCCTCGTTGGTGAGATGCGAAATCGAAACTATGGCATGCGCTTCGCCACTTGTTTTGGCATTTAAGTGGAATAACTTTTCAACCGGAGTCAGCCGTGGATTATTGATATAAATGGCTGTGAAAAGATCCCGGAAAGTCGGCCAGTGAAGATAGTCGCCTGCGAAAACTTCTGTATCGCATGGAGGCAACCGACAGCCAGAGGAAATGTAGGAATGGGGCGCAGCCTTCGCGGTTGGGATGGACTGAGACGTGCCCTGCTCGATTTTATCAACGAGCTGGGCAACACACCTTTCATAGACTGAATAGCAATAACTGTATTTAGCCCTGAGAATAGGCATGTTGCTTGCTGCCGCTTCGCCCGCTGACACAAGGCACTCTGAGCAGAGGTCGAATTCCTTTTCAACTTTGTCCCATAGGGTTCGGACTTGGTCGCGACGGACGCCAAGCATCGTGACGGTTGGAGCTGCGGATTCCGGAGTGTTGATCTGAGCCTCAATTTCGCTGAAGCGGTCAGAAACCGAAATGAATTTGGCAAGCGCTAGATCGGAAGCAGCCATATTTTAAGCTGTGCGCTGTACTGTGGCTTTGGATGGAGTAGCACAGTCGTCGGAAATCTGCGCAGGCGTTCTCACCGAAATGCTTGGGATTCTTGGACTCTTGGGCCCTTGTGGTGAAAAAATAGACCTGGGTTTGTCAGCGGACAATTTCTTCTTATCGTCCCCGATGGGCATAATCGAAGAAATACGAAATGGAAGGGAAACGGTTTTGGAGCCCGGTCACACTTTTGAAAAAGTAGACAGATTCCTCAGACTGCACTTAATAATTTAAGTGGTGTAAAATTTACGAAGTGGAAACGCCGTAGTTTAGACTAATCGGACAGGTGAATCGGAGTGAACAGCGAATTGTATAAATGACCTGTGATTTATGGTAATTGGGTCCACTTTATTTACGGTTGGAACCCTTGGAATGTGGAACACGGTGATATAAAATGTTTTTTAGAACGAAGAAAATTTTATTCTTTTGTTTACAACTAGAAAACGGAGAAAATGGAATGTTGGAATTGGAGTCTTTTCTCCGCGTTGTAAATACTTCTAAAACACCCACAAACTAATATCCAAGCAATACGAAAAAAAAATATTTGTCGGGTGAACGACCTATATTTGGCGGTCGTATTATTTATTTATGGATGATTATTTTTTTTTTTGAAAGTTTTCAAAAAAAAATTTTAAAAATAATTTAATAAATATTGAAAATGCTTAATTTAATTTAAAAGTTTTAATTTATTGCTCGGAAATTAATTTGAAAATTTACGGAAAAAATTGATCGATTGATCGAAATTGTCCAGGTACTTACTCTTACTCTTACGTACTCTTACTCAACCTGAAGATCAATATCATCCTACTTTCGAGGTGGAAATCGACTTAGGTACGATATTAAAAGTAAATTCAGAGAAATCAACAAAGCGAATTCCCTGTTTTCGCAAGGCAAATTTTCGGAGGCTAAACAATTTTATAGCTGGCTTTAATTGGTCCGATCTTTACTCCTGCAACATAATGGCGGATGCGATTAATATGTTTTATACCGCAATTAAATCATTTTTTGACTCTTGTGTTCCGATGTACTATCCGTCAACCTCTAAACCTCCTTGATTTAATAAAGAGTTGACACACCTAAGAAATGTAAAGTCCAGACTCTATATGAAATTTAAAAATACCGGTTCTCAGTCCATCCTTTGTAAATATTTAAGCGCTCGGTTAAACTTTACCGTGCTTAATGCTCAGTGCTACAAAAATTATTTAAACCGTTGTAAGTTCCAGTTTTCACAGGATCCAAAACAGTTTTATAATTTCGTTAGCACTAAGCGAAAAACAAGTTCTTACCCTTCCTCGCTATTTTTTGAAAACACTACGGTTACATCGGATCAGGCAATAGCCGATCTATTCGCCAAGTTTTTTCAAACAACATATTCAACTTTACCTCATTCCGAACAGCCATACTCTTATGCGGTATCTAAGTCGAATTTAATATTTTGCCCCACTATAAACGAAAGCTCACTGCTTAACGATCTTCAGCGTGTTAAACCGGTCTATTCGCCAGGTCCCGATGGAATCCCTGGCTGTGTGCTCAGATTCTGTGCGGAAGCCTTGTGCAAGCCTCTACTGAAACTGTTTACCTTATCTTTGGAATCTTCACAATTCCCTCATATATGGAAGGAGTCCTTTGTGATTCCTCTTCATAAAAAAGGTAGCAAACTGGATGCAAGCAATTACAGAGGAATCTCTAAATTGTCGGCTATCCCAAAACTTTTCGAAAATGTTATCACTCCTCATTTGCAGCACCTTTGTAGATCAATCATATCACCGTGTCAACACGGTTTTATGAAACGCACATCTACAACCACTAACCTCTTGGAGCTAACTTCTTTTGTAATACAGGGTTTCAAAAATAATCTTCAAACAGATGTCATCTACACTGATTTTAGTAAAGCATTTGACTCTGTTAATCATTACCTTCTAATAAAAAAAACTTGATCTTATAGGGTTCCCTGTTTATCTTCTAAATTGGATTTCAAGCTATCTGAATGGCAGGACACAACAAGTCCTCTTTAAAAATTCGTTATCTTCTATTCTCCGAGTCACATCCGGTGTCCCACAAGGGAGCCATCTTGGTCCGCTTCTTTTTACCTTATTCATTAACGACCTCCCCTTAATAATAAAACATTCGCGTGTACTTATGTACGCAGACGATGTTAAATTATGCCTCCAGTACAAGGACACTTCTTGCCATTTGGACTTACAATCCGATCTAGACCGATTTCAATTATGGTGCCGTGATAACATATTAAACTTAAATGGCTACAAGTGTAAAGTTATGATCTTTTGTCGTGCCAACCCAATACGCACGACTTACACTCTAAGTGGGTGCTTATGTACGCAGACGATGTTAAATTATGCCTCCAGTACAAGGACACTTCTTGCCATTTGGACTTACAATCCGATCTAGACCGATTTCAATTATGGTGCCGTGATAACATATTAAACTTAAATGGCTCCAAGTGTAAAGTTATGACCTTTTGTCGTGCCAACCCAATACGCACGACTTACACTCTAAGTGGGTGCTCTCTGGACAGAATAACACGAGTTGATGATCTTGGTGTTCTTCTGGACCCAAAACTAAAATTTTCTGACCACATTTCGTCTATTGTCAATAAGGCCAGGGGTGTGCTTGGTTTTATAAAAAGGTGGTCTAAGGAATTTACCTTACTTGACTAAAACCTTATTTATTTCGTTAGTCCGTCCGATTCTTGAGTACGGATCACCTGTTTGGAGTCCACAATACGCAGTCCGCATTGAATCGGTCCAAAAAAACTTCTTACTTTTTGCCTTGCGGCGCCTAAATTGGGATGCAAACCATATATTACCCCCTTATTCCAGTAGACTACTTTTAATTAATTTACCATCCCTAGCTAACCGTAGAACTATGCTTGGAACAGTTTTTATTTTTAAACTTATTCGTGGGGATGTTGAGAGTCCCGACTTGATTAGTCGGCTTAACTTCTCGGTTCCAAGTAGATTCACTAGAAACTATATACCCCTTATCTTAAATCATTGTAGATCTAATTATGAGTTGCATGACCCTTACAGAGTTTTATGTTCTGACTATAATAGACTTTATCCTATTATCTGTAATCTTGACTCTCTGCCGCTATTAAAACAATCGATTTTATCTTTTCTATTACATAATTAGATCCTACTAACACTAATATTTAACATAGTTATTCCACATTATATTAATTTCCTCGTTCCTATTCTATTTTTTATATCGCGTCTATATCTTCTCGCGAATCGAGCCGTACGATACACGGCAGCGCCCCTCGGTCGGTTGGGCGGGAGGTGTGGCCGTGGGACCCTTGGGACCCGTGCGATTAAAAAAAAAAAAAAAAAAAAAAAAAAAAGAAAACAAAACGCCTTCTTCGCGTCGGCACTTGGAATAAATTTTATTTGTGGTTTGGATTTGCCGACGGGAAACAATTTAATCTTTGGTAAACTTTGGTTATACGCCTTTTCCGCGTCGGACTTGGAATCAATTTTATTTGTGGGTTGGATTTGCCGACGGGAAACTTTGGTAAACTTTGGTTACAAGGAATGAAGATAATATGCGCAATGTATGTCGGTAATATATGTGGATGTAATGTATATGTATGTATTTGGAGATGTATATGTATATGTATGTATATGGAGATGTATATGTAGATGTAATGCATGCAATGTATATGAAACTGGCGGGTAAAATATTTAATCAATATTTTATTTGGAATGGCCAGAGGGTATGTGTTGTTTGTTTCGTTGTTGTATTTGTATGTATAGCAAAGCAAATTGTATTAAGCGGACTGCGGAGTTAAAGCAAAAAAAATGTGTTGCGAAAAGAATTTGGCTTGCGTTGGACACAGTGAAACGAGAACTGAATTTTTGCCACTTTTGGCAGAGTCTTGGACTTTAGAAATTTTCACTGAACTTGGCACAAATTAATTTCACTTTTTTCACATTTGGAATTTTGCACTTTTCGGACTGGATGAATATTTAAATATATTCGGAAAATGGGACTTAGAAATTTAGAACGGTGGGTAATATGGCGGATTTGACAATAAATCTTACAGCAAATTGAACGAATTTGGATTTTCGAACCTTTTGCTGCAGACCGGCAATTAAAAAGAATGGAAATTTCGTACTTATCTTATAATTTTGTCTCTGGTTGACAAACTTGAAAAATCCAGGATATCCGGCTCGAAGGACCAAAATGTTGGGATGCTCGGGGTTGCTGGTCCTGGAAAATTCCTAGTTTGCTGAAAATAGAACACTCGGAGAAAAGCGAACACTTGACTTTTGTAAATGCGCGGGCGCGACCGGGCGTATCTTTATTGTTCGTGGTTAGTTTTTACACTAAAGCTTATTCTAATGAGTTGGGTTCTCCCAAGCGCAGCGGGGACTCCTCGGAGACTCTGTGGTGAAGAGCGGGAGAGCGTAAGAGGGAGTGGAGAGCGTAAGAGGGAGCGGAGAGCGGGTGACAGTCCAAACCCCGTAACTTGAACATTCCGCCCCCTTGCAATCACTGGGGTTGCAACATAGCCATCCTACGGCAGGCTGCAGGCACCGGACACGATCCACCCAAACACGGTCTTTTGAGCGACCGGCATTCCATCGTCGAAAGTCAGGAATCCGGATTGGATAACCTTAGGATAAATATCTGCTCCTAAGACCATGGAGACGGTAGCAGGCCGATGGAACTGGTCATCAGCCAGCATGATGTCCCGGTACTTGGACACTACGGTGTCGCTCAATGCCCGGACAGGTGTGCGGATCCGCACCCTGGGCTCGATCTTGAGCACGACCTCCAGCTTAGTGTTCGCGTCGATCCTGGAGCGAATCGTCGTCGTGCAGACCTTCTCGTCGCCAACATTGGTCATCGGAAGCCTAAAGGCTGACGCCAACGAAGCGTCGATGCAGCTCATGGGGCTGCACGGATCGATAAGTGCTGCGGTCTCGAAGGTCTTCGTCCCGGTCTCCAACTTGACCAGCGCTGTGGGAAGGATGTTCACGCTGTGGCGTTGCAGCAGCGACGAGAGCGATGGGCCTGGCGTTGAGTTGGCGCTGAGTTAGCGGATTGTGCCGGCGGGAACTTTGGGACGAGGCCGAAGTCGCGACCGCGACAACGAGCTAACCTGCTCGTGCATGTGGAGCAGCGTGTGGTGGGATCGGTCGCACTTCTTGCAACGATCACCGCTTCGGCAGTCTCCCGTGGAATGCTCGTGAGCGAATCAATTGGCGCAGTATTTGTTAATGAGGACTGCTCGCAAACGCTTTTCAGCGCTGAGCTTTAGGAACCTCACGCACTTCCGAAGAGGATGGATACCGCGGCAGACTCGGCATCGGTAGGATTGAATACCTCGGGTACGTCTGCTGAGCGTGGAGAGCTCTTCGAACGTGTATTTTAGTGTGGCAGTGCATTTGTAAAATAGCGTCTTAAAACTTTTTACGCCTGCTTCCCAAAGGCCTCCATATGGGGTGCCCCCGGAGGAATAATTGCCATTGCATCTCTTGATGAATATAGGCATTCGTAACCGACTCTTTTACGGCTTGAAGGAAATCGCGGGAAAGCAGGGTGGCAGCGCCAACAAAGGTTTTGCCATTGTCTGACTGGACTTGACGTGGACACCCTCTTCTGGATACAAAACGAGATAAAGCGGCAAGAAACTTTTCGGTCGTTAAGTCAGATGTAGGCTCTAAATGGATGGCCTTGGTGGAGAAACAAACAAAAACTAACACATACCCCTTTGTAATAAGACATGCTCTTCCCGTATAGTTCTTTATATCGAACGGACCATGTAATCCATGCCAGTATACGTGAATGGTCGGGAGAACGATGCTCTTTCTTTGGGCAGGACACCCATCAGTTGGCTTTGCAACCGCTTTTTGTGGATCACACATACTTTGCACGAATTTACTACTGCTTTCATCAGGTTCATAATTCTCGGAATCTAGTATTTCGACCGGATGAGGCGTTGGTTTCTGGTTACCACCATGGAGAGTTATGCGATGAGTGAAATTCGCAAGGAGGCGAGAAAGCAGGCAGTTATACGGAAGAATCACTGGATGCCGTTCATTGTATTGAAGGCTTTTGGAAGCCGCCACACGGCCGCACGCCCTGATCAGTCCTTGCGGATCTAGAAACGGGTTCATGCTTAGGATGGCACTTGAACTTGGCACTGAACGCTTTTCACAGGGAATTCTCTGCGCTGAGTGTTCGAAATTAGGAACCGCTCGGCGGCGGCGATTTCAGTGGCCAGCAAATGCACATCAGATGGAGATGTCTGCTTCCTGCACCGCTAAATGAAGCGATGAACATAAGCAAGGACCCGTAGAGCTTTCTCTAGCTTGGAGAAACGTGCCAACACTCTTCAGAAGGAGCTTTTGCGAGATGGACTTTTAGAGCACGCTTCTCCAGGTCGGTCACCGGAGCGTTGTCGACCTGAGTTGGTGTCTGCTGGATTATGCTCAGATTGAACATGAGACCAATTCTCTGTTTTTGTGACCTGGGCGATCTTCGTCACCTATTGGCTACAAATTTGGCCCACTGGCACGCTGGCTTGCTTAACCATGCAAGCACTATCGTGGAGTCCGTCCAACAGTAAAGTTCGGAGTTAATCGTAGGCATCTGCGGAATGATGGCTGCAGCCATTTCGGAAAGCATAACGCTCCGCACAGCTCCAGTCTTGGGAGCGAAACCGTTTTGACTGGTGCTACCCGGGTTTCCGCGTTAGGAGTTGCACCATAATGGTGCTGCCTACTTCTACGCGGACATATATTGCCGCCCCATAAGCCTTTTGCGATGCATCGCAAAAGCCATGATGCTCGACCTTGAAATCTGGACGAACGATAGCCAGCATGGAATTCGTATATGCTCTAACACCGAATAACTTTGGAGAAAATTAAGCCATCGCTGAAAAAGCTCATTTGGAATGTTTTCGTACCACCCAAGCTCCTGCAGCCAAATCTCCTGCATGAAAATTTTAGCTCGAACAATAAACGGCGCTAACCAGCCTGCAGGGTCGAACAATTTGGCAATTTGGGACAGGACTTGGCGTTTTGTAAAGGACGTTTCGATAGCCAACTCTGGCGGGACGAAGAAGAATTCGTCGGAGGTTGCCTTCCAGCGAATACCGAGGGTTTTGGCAGTACTTTCTGCATCGATCTCGAGAAAATCAGTATTTAAAAGATGGTTGCTCTGAATGGCCGCTAAAACTTCCTTTTGGTTGGAGGTCCATTTCTCAATGGAAATCCGACGGAATTCAGAGCGTCTCGGAGCTCTTGCACCATGAGCTGACCTTCTTCCGTGGAGTCCGCTCCGGCTAGAAATCATCCACATACATGAAATTTCGAATGACATTGCTAGCTTTTGGATGGCTAAGTTCTACGTCAGCAGCTGCAGTACTCGGATGGCCAGGAAAGGCGCGCTTGACTCCAAAGGTAACTGTTTTCAATTCGAAATCTCTGATTTCCCCTCTATTGTTACGGAAAAGTATTCGATGGAATGGAGTGTGTTTCGGATCTACCCAGATCTGCCGATACATTTTTTCGATATCGGCGCTGAACACGTATCGGAAATAGCGCCACTTCAGAATTTGAATGGTCAGTCGGACTGTAAGACAGGGTCAGCATGAAGGATATCATTTAAACTGGTACCATTCGATGAAGGGCTGGAGGCATTGAATACTACACGGAGTTTAGTAGTTTCGCTTCCGGTTTTAAGACGGCGTGATGTGTGTAGGAAGAACTTGTCGCATGTGCTTTAAGTCGAGATATTCCTGGATCACCGAATCGTATCTCGCTTTCAAGGCCTCATCTCTTTTTAGACGCTGCTCATTTCTTAAGAACTGAGCCAACGCGAAAGACTAGAATGCCCTAGCCCAACCAATATGTTCTGGGTCGTGAAAAGGCAGAGTAACGACATATTTTCCGCACTCGTTTCTCGTGGTCGTTTGAAGGAAATTCTTCTCGCACATGGAATCAGATTCTTTTACCAACTTTGTTGGTATATTCTCCACCTCCCAAAATTTTTTGAGTAGTTTGTCCAGTGAATTATCGTATGCGTGGGAGATCTGTGTCGAAAAAGAGGAAATTCTGCTTTGGGTTGAGGCTGACACTGGCCCAGTTAGTACCCAGCCGAAATGGTCTCTTGCCCCAAGAGAGAGCCACAGATGTTGGTTTTTGCTCCATTCAGAACTTCGCGGTGAACCGCCGAAGTGTGAAGACGTTTTTATCGAGCTCCGCACATAATCGGTTGTTTTGAGTGAAGTGAACGCCAAATAAAGTAACTAATAAAAAATCCGAAAGCGAAAGAGACGCTCTATGCGATGAAAGATCGCTTAAATATATAGTGATTTGTTATCTTAAATTATAAAACTATGAGTCAGAACGACACTCGCGCTCAGCGTCAGCGCGAGCAAGACGAACGCCGGCTCTCAATTCAACGCAACAACGCGTACATCTCCTACGTCTCACCGACAACCCCAAACGCAGACATCGAGCGGTCAATAACCCATAGCCCAAGAAACTTCTTCTACCAACAAATCAAGAAAGAGCGCGCTCCTGCTCTCCCGCTCTCTTAGCTCCGATAGAAGCCCCGCTACCTCCAACAACAACAGCTGGAGATAGAACGACAGCCCGCTCTACCTCGTCATCGGCTGCACCCGTCACGCTCTGACTGAGTCATCGAAAGCAAAACCGGAGGCAATAAACGGTAATGCTGCACTACCAGCAATAAAAACGAAAACGTAAACAAAAAAGCTGGGTCGACCTGGCAGACTGGAATGGACCGCTACATTACAATAAAGCGAAAGCTCAGCCCGGAAAATTCAGATTTGGAAAACAAGCCGAAAAATACACGCGACAACTCTACTTGATCAAAAATGTAGCCCTGCAAATACCAACAGATTTGCCTTGCTGGTAGATACCGCGGAGGACGTGCCGCTGGGATCCGTTGATATCGAACCGAAGAAAACAGACCTCCGCCAATATACATCCGCGAGAAGAGCACAAGCGGTTTTGTAAATACTTTGATTGGTCTTATTGGAAAAGATAGCTTTCATATAATTCCCTTCGTAGAGGTACTATCAATAAAATCAAACTTCATCAAAATTCAACTTCAATAAGTCTACTCTCATGTATTTCGAACTATTCGAAAATGCCTGCTGATCCGACTTAATCACATCTGATATACAATATAATCCAGCCCACCAATTGGATTTCGCGAAAGCCATGGAACCATTGAACAGGTGAATCGTATTGCAACGGAAATAAGAACTGCATTTGAATATCGCGAATACTGTACAGCAGTATTTTTAGACGTATCCCAAGCATTCGACAGAGTCTGGCTCGACTGCCTAATGTTTAAAATTAAAACATCCCTACCCGAAAGCACACACAAACTTCTAAAGTCTTACCTCTATGACAGAAAGTTTGCAGTACGGTGCAACACTGCCACTTCCACTGATCATACAATTGAGGCTGGAGTCCCCCAAGGCAGCGTTCTTGGGCCAATCTTATACCTCATCTATACAGCCGACATCCCTACAAATAGTCGCTTACGGTATACACATTTGCCGACGATACAGCTATCCTTAGCCGTTCAAGGTCCCTATCCAAGCTACAGCACAGTTGGCACTGTACCTCATCTACATTGAGAAGTGGCTCTCTGACTGCCGAATAAAAGTAAACGAGCAAAAATGCAAGCACGTGACGTTTACGCTAAACAGACAAGACTGTCCTCCGCTCTTGTTGTACAACATACCTCCCGAAAGCAGATGAGGTAGCGTACTAGGAGTACACCTTGACAGAAGACTCACATGGCGCAGGCACATTGAAGCCAAAAAACCCAACTTAAACTCAAAGCCAACAACTTACACTGGCTCATCAACTCTGGTTCTCCGCTCAGCCTAGATCATAAGGTCTTGCCTCTACAATTCTATATTGAAACCTATCTGGACCTATAGCTCACAGTTATGGGGCAATGCCAGCAACAGCATATTGACATCATACAGCGACCACAATCAAAGATTCTGAGAACCATCACTGGGGCACGTGGTATGTTCGGAGTGAAAACATCCAAAGATACTTAAATATCCCATCAGTTACCAACGCAATCACGGAACTTAAGGAAAAATACCATAGCAGCTTTACACGCACCCCAACCACCTAGCGCGAGGTCTAATCCAGCTCAGCAGCCGTTCCCGTCTCCGGCGAAAGGACCTACCAACCCAGCGAATAAATTATTAGGGCGGTTTATCATAGAACAGTTGGAAAAATAATACAACTGTTCAAAAAATACTTGTTATAGTAAATATTTTTAAACTTATTGTTAGTTCTTATACAAGAAGATTTAATAAATAAAAAAGCAAGTAAAAAAAAAAAAAACAAAAAAAATTGGGTAGGAAGGCAGATTTCAGGCTAGTTGAGGGAGGACATAGGCCGTCGTCTCCAACTACAACTACTCCAACTCCAACTACTTCTTGGACTGAGCAGCTACTGTTTCGTTTAAGCCCGAGACTTGGGTTTGAACCACCTGGAATGGCAATCTAATTAGATTGAACAGTCGCTCGGTTATGAATGTCGCCTCTGATCCGGAGTCGATCAGGGCGCGTGCCTTAAAGTTAGTGCCAAGATGGGAAATATTGATTATGGCAGTGCCAAGAAGGATAGCTCTTGAGCCCGTGGCGAAATAATTTTGAACACCGGCTTGTTCATTTGGAACGAAATTGGCCTGATTAGCGGAAATTGGCCTTGCAGGATTTGAAGGGCTTGAATTGCTGGAAAAGAGGTTGTTTTGGTGCAACAACGTGTGATGCCGGCCACGGCAAGTAAAACAATTGTGCGTGCTTTTGCACTCACGAAGCTGATGTCCCTTTGCAAAGCAGTTTAAGCATGCTGCTTCCGTTTAATGTAGGCTGACCGGTCGTCAACCGACATTTGGAGAAAACGCGGACATACACGGACAGGATGGTTTTCCTTGTTGCACAAGTCGCAACTTTACCATTTTGGAGCCACTTTCGTCTCATAGGAATTTAGTTTTCTAGGGGGCCCACTTGAGTTCATCGCTTTGGAGTGCGACTGACTTGGTGGTACGGACGGTCTCACATCATCGATGGTCTCTAGGGTGATGACGATGACGTTCTGTGAGGAAGGTGTTCAGCTCTCCCCATGTCGGGATGTCGGCTTTCTTATGTAGCGACTGTTCCATAAGGAGAGAGTTATCTTCGGGAGCTTGGATGAACACAGATATACCAGCAGGCAGTCCCATTTCTCAGTGTTGATGCCTGACAGTTCTAAGGCAGTCAAGCAACCTTGAACAGTACTTTGCAGTACCTTCAAGGCCGCCCCAGATTCCTGTGGTATCGACTGCACATTAAACAGTATTTTCAATTGACTGTTTACCAACAATCGTTTATTTTCGAAACGCTCAATTAGGTTTTCCCACGCAGAGCGGAAACCCTCGTTGGTGAGAGGCGAAATCGAAACTAGGCATACGCGTGCCACTTGTTTTGGCATTTAAATGGAATAACTTTCCAACGGAGTCAGCCGTGGATGGAGGCAACCGACAGCCAGAGGAAATGTAGGCCTGGGGCGCAGCGTTCGCGGTTGGGATGGACTGAGAAGTGCCCTGCTCGATTTTATCAACGAGCTGGGCAACACACCTTTCATAGACTGAATAGCAATAACTGTATTTAGTCCTGAGAATAGGCATGTTGCTTGCTGCCGCTTCGCCTGCTGACACAAGGCACTATGAGCAGAGATCGAATTCCTTTTCAACCTTGTCCATAGGGTTCGGACTTGGTCGCGACGGACGCTAAGCATCGTGACGGTTGGAGCTGCGGATTCCGTAGTGTT